>NW_007578951.1:100801-129978 GCF_000690725.1 Stegastes partitus | reverse complement strand
TGCTGCTGTAACTGAATCTTCCTTTGGGGATTAATAAAGACTTTCTTAAAGAAAACACAACCTAGAATCTGGCAACGAAATGTAAAGTCAACGTAAATAAAGTCTTAGAACAGTCTGAAGCTTTTGGGCAGCTCAGGTCTGTCAGGTTCATCTGCTCATGTGTTCGCTGATCCTTGTTTTTTCAGATGTTCTAATAAATGCTTTCGTCTCACTGACTGTCCCTGAAGTCGTCTTTTGTCCTCTCACGATGTGAACGAGGCCTTCACGCTTTGTTGTACTTCCAGTTTAAGTAAAGGTTGAACAACTGGAAGAAACTCCTCATCGAGACGTGAAGCATCTTCAAGAACCCAACAGAGAAGTCCGCTTGCTTTGTACTACCGACTGTTGTGATTCCTGCACTCGGGTTTGTTTTGGACCTCATGCTTGTGTTGTTGTGCGTCTGAATGAGCTGGTTCCTGATGGATCATTGTGTTTGCTCTTCTCACGGCTCTCCTGAGGAATAAAAACCTGATTGGTACTCAAAGACCGTGTCGTCAGCTGGATGTGATCCAGAGCTTTAAATGGACACTTTGGGCGCTTTAGTCTGAAGTAGCATCGCTCAGGGAGGTCCTGAGCATCTGAATTTACTTCAGAGGCATCTAACAACAGGATTTTTAAATTTGGAATATGCCGTTTGTTAATAAAGATCGCCTCAGGTTGTTGGTTGTCCTGATTTGTGGTGAGTTGTTGTGCGACTGGTTGGTTTGTTGAAGGTGTTGGTGACTCATTACTATTTCTATGATGGGTTTTTTTTTGTTGTGTTTCCACATTTTTACAGCAAGAACATCTATAGGGGGCGCTAGAACCCACCTGGGAGCCTACATCTGCAGAAGATCAATGAGTAAGAAGCAGTCCTAGTTGGACCAGGCTGGTTGGGCCTCTTTGGTGGAACTTATCAGTAAATTAAACCTTTTAAAGTCCGTATAAAGCCTCCTGAACTGATCAGAGGACTGAGAAGGACGTGTTGTTGTAATCCAGAGTAATCCTGCTAACCAGACCAGGATATGAACCAGGAAATGTGGCGCACATGCGGTTTTCGGAAGCCCCGGCTGAGGTTGTCAAAACACCGGCCCAGAGTCCAGCTCCACGTGCCCCCCACCGGGCCGGGCGGACAATGACCTGTGTTCTCCGCACAAAGTGCTCTCTGTGCCGGCCGGAGCCCCCCTCCACCGCCCGGCCGCACTGGAGCTGATCGGCCGTGTTCAGGCGCAGCACGGCGGCCGCTCTCTGTGATTAATCACCGCCTTAAACGCCGGAGCGCCGCGTCCCTGTGGGCGGAGGGCGGCGGGCCGACGGGGGACCCCGGGGCCGGCAGGCGGGCGGGCCGGCCGGCCGCGACGCCCCGGGTCAGCATCCGTCGGTAGCAAATGAAAGAGGAGGAAAGTCATCATCCGTCACATCTGGTTTACATTAGAGGTGAGATACAGTCACGAACACACGAGCTCTCTCTCTGGTCCACCAGACCGACAGATGGATGAAGTCTGGAGGCCTCCACAGTGGCGTCCTGACAGGACCAGGATCAGCTGCTTAGATCTGGGCCTCAACAACAAACAAGTGTTTGCCTCTGAAACACACTAAATCCATCCCAGTCCACTGGCTGCTCCCAGTGAATGTAAACTACATGCAGTAGAAGGTGATATGATATGAGGTCCATTTTAGTGGCAGTTGTCATTTTCTTTTGGGTTTGCATGTAGTTTTTGCTTGCATCAAACAAGCATGTGTGCTTACGTCTGGAGATGTGAGTGTAGAGAATCTGTATTTGTGATGCTGTGTGGTGAGGCGTCCTGCAGACCAGCTCCTGCAGCATGCACGAGGTCACACTGCCAGTCTGATGATGTTTCACTGAATTGTTCTGGATTCAAAGTCTTTGTTGTTTTCCTGAATGCAAATCTAAAGCAGAGCTGAACTACATGCAAACAAAGTGGTATCGTGTTTATTTTTGAACGATATGAGATTTCAGTGGAAATCTGCGTTTTTGAATGACAGATATAAACGTTATGTGATTTCTGCTTGCTTGTCCTCTTACGTCTGGAGAATCTGATTTGAATGTGATCCAGATTGTCTCTGCAGCCCCACAGTGCTTCATTTATGATACGTGTCTTACCTTTATCCTGATACTGCAGCGTGGATCGGGTCGTACTGCGATTCGGATCACATTTGTATGAACTGTTCTGGTATCAAAGACTGTGATGTTCTCCTGAATGCAGCAGTGCTGAACAATGTGCTTTATTTTATAATTGTGAATAATTTTACAGATATATTACAGATATTGGGGGTTTAGTGGGTTTAGATCATTTTTGGACTTCAGATATAAACATGATGTAATTTTTTTCTTGCACCAAATCAGCATGTTCTCTTACATCTTGATGATCAGATTTGAATGTAATCCAGGGCAGCTCTGCAGCACAACACCGCTTCATTCATGACGGCGTGTTGTGACAGCTCAGAGAATCTGGGTACGGCACTTGTTCATATTGCAGTTTGAATAATATTTCAGGTTATCGATCGTTCAAGATTCACAGGATTCGGTGCCAAATGCAGCAGGAAGCAGGTTATCGGTTCGCTGTGTCTCTACCTGGTGCCGTGATGACAGAATACACTCACTGAGACACACTCATCACTCACAGCCTGTCACACACACTGCACAGTGTGGAAATGCAAGAACACTGCAAAGAAGGATGTAAAACAGCATCAGAATAGCATGTGCAATGTTTATATTCACAGAAAAGTTGAGCTCTTCTCATATGAGGTGTACAATACTGAATATGCAAAGTGCACAAGAAACCTGCCAGTGGTGCAACATGTGCACAAAGAACATACAGTAGAGCAAGACTGTGGGTCTATGCTGGAGCTTAGAGTGATCATTTATGGAAAATTCAGAAACTTTGGCTTTGGTTCCGATATGTTTTTAAGCCTAAATGTCCTCATGGTGCTGCTTCAAGCCTCACAAGTGTTCACATCTCCTGATTCAGTGCATCTTAAAAAGCAGTTATTGGAACTTGACGGCCACTTCTTCCTACTTTGTGGTATTTTATGGATCAAACCAGTTAATCTGCAGTTTATTGTAAAGCACTAAAACGTAATGTGCATGAGTGTCGGCTGCAGCTTTGACTTGTCCTCACATGCAGAAGTGTGGACGTGCTCAGTTCAGCCAGACAAACTTCTTCCTTCTCATCTTGAGTCATTTAAAGCAATTTCAGGGGACTTAATAGGAAAAGTATTTTACAAAATTAGACGAGAGCAAGAAAAAAAAGTAATGTTTTAATCTTCATTATCCCTTTAATCATCCTGTGACCCCCCATCTTCGGACCTCTCGGGGGTTCCCGACCCCCAGGTTGGGAACCGCTGTCTTCCTTTATGCCTTTTTGCCTCTCCTCATAACTCGCGACTCAACAGTTAAAAGTTCAGCGCAGATACAACGGCCTCCTGAATGTGCACCATAAAGCAGCAGTAAAGCCCGTGCTTCCTTTGTTTCCCGGTAGCGGGCCGCGCTCCCTTCATAACTCTTGCCACTCTAAACCAGAGATAAATAACGAGCTTTCCCATGGAAGCGGTGGGAAGTGGAAGAATTTGGGGGCTGATCTGCCATTGCTAAATGTTAAGTGGCTGGTATTGTGCCTCAGCATGGGGCACAGGAAACATGGATGTGAACGTAAGAGCTCTTGGGCCGTGTGTTAAATGGAAATGTCACAGTGATAAAGAGCGCACCTTCCACACCCAGGAGCGTGCATGTGTGTGTGTGTGTGTGTGTGTGTGTGAGCGATATGGGTCGGGAGGCACGCTGTAAATCCACACCGTGAGCTGCAGATAGCTGCTCACACACACACACACTTGGATCTATTCCTAGAAGCAGCCTACTTTCCAGGAGTTTACATTTAATGGCGCTGCAGTAATGTGAACTCACACGCTGGAATCTTACAGATAAAAAAAAAAGAAAACCTGCATAAATTTCTGCCCCCTCCCACCCCCACCTATTAAAAGCATGTAAAACTCACACTGAATAAAATAAAACCAACTTCAGCGGTCCTCTGGGCGACGTATAGCGTCCCGAGCTGGACGTGTTGCTGAGAAATGAGGCTGAGCGGTGGAGCGCTGGGAAACACAATGGCTCCTGTGAAGTAGAGAAGAAGAAAAAAAACACGCACAGACATCCAACATGTAGAAATCACCCAGGGCAAGAAGGTGAATGACCCAACCTGGATGCCTATTGAATTTACCTCACGTAATGTAGCATGAATGAAGCCCTTGAAGGTATCGGTTTCCAGTCAATAAACAGGGGAATGGGCCGCGTGGTTCAGTGGGAGTTGAACATGTGGGTCCAGTCACACACACACCAGACGTACAAGCAGCGCCCCGGTCATGCAGTCAGGATACTACTGTGTACACTGAGCTCACCGTTGGACTTAACAAATCAAACCTCCAGCTATATGTTAATGTCTTGGCAAGCTTCGGGTTCTGGCCGGTAACCCAAAACTAACCAAACAGAACTGTTCCCGAATACAGTAGCGCTTGAGATGGTGTTTGACGTTAACAATTTGCCTGAGAGCCTGTGTATAATCAGAACTGCTTGATATATATTTTCCTTCTTCTTCTTCTCCTTGGTGCTCGCAGCCTGATGGCTCCTGCTGCTGGACTGTCTGAGGCTTTGACGGCGGCTCTCGTGTCGTGCGGCGCTGGCGTCCGCGGCGGCGCTGGCGTCCGCGGCGGCGCTGGCGTCCGCGGCGCTGCCAGGCGGCGTGTGTGGTCAAACCGGGAGGCTGCAGGAGGAGCGACAAAAAGGGGGTCGAGGCAGGAGCCCTCTTTTTAGTCAGAGCCTCGCCATGTATCTGCTCGCTGTCCACTGCTCCGTATGCTTCTGTCCCTGGCTGACCTTGAATAACTCGTACCTACAGCGCTCATGGCATGCGCCGCTTTTTACGATTTTCTGCATCCTGCACAGACATATTATAAGCGTCTTCCCTCCTCCTCCTCCTCCTCACACACTTACACCTCATCTTTCTGCCCTCCCTCCCTCCCTCCCTGCCTCCCTCCCTCTGTGGCCCAGGGGCATATGGTTTGGCTGGGCAAGAGATAAGAGAGATGTGTCAGCCTGTGGTACTGAACAAACACATCTTTCATTTCTTCCTTTTCTTTTCCCCCTCCTGCTTCGACTCCTCTTCCCAGTCCTCTCCTCTCCACTCCTTTCTCCTCGCTCCTCTCCGATCTCCTCACCTCTTTCGTCTCCATGACGGCTGGGTACAATTAGGAGCAAAAAGCCTTTCGTCTTGTCGGGGGAGAGGGAGATTTTGTTGTATTTGCGGGTGATGGAGAGGGAAGAGAATGGGCTTCAGATGCTCTCTAGGAGTTGAAGCCGAGGGGCGGAGGAGGGGGAGGCGGTGGAGAATGAGGGTCTGGAGGAGAAGAGACAGATCTCCTCATGCTGAATGAAAGGCCCTCTTTCCTCTCTGCTCGGGCACATCAGAGACATGCGCTGCTTCGCTTTATGGAGGGAAAAGTGGTTTCCACCAAACTCTGCTTCCATTTATCTTCGGCCCGCTCGCCTCTCCTCCCTGCACGCACGCGCTCCCCTCGGCGCCGGCGTTTGTGCGGCGAGCGCACGGACGCGCAAGCGCCGGATTTGCTTTGATTCCTGATTGCTTTGGTTTCTGCGGCGGCTCGATCAGGTTACTGTTCAAACCCAGAGCCAAGCCAGTGTGTGTCTGTCTGAGCCTCTGTGCGCGATGACGGTTCGTCAGCCGGTGGTGGGAATAGCACAGTTTCAGCTGCTATTATTAGCCCTCTATTCCACAGGCCCAATTCTTTCCCCTGTCTCCCGTCTGACACCGGCGTTTCATTATCATCTGGCTCCGTCTGCGCGTATCGCAGCGAGGACAGCCCAGCTTTTATTCCAACGAGGCTTTTCATAGGCTCTGCTACTCCTGTGTGCGTTGTGTTGCTAAGTGTGTCAGAGACGGAGTGTGTAATCGTTCCCAGAACCAGGTGACACACTTGCTTAGCCTTTCATTCAAGCACTGGGTTGACAGATGCACCCCGGCGAGCGTTTCAAGGGCACCGTCCTGGCTGCGATCGCGCTTCAATCATTCGAGAACAGTCGCCGCTCCCCTCATATGAAGACAAATACACAGTCGCCCACAGCACCCGGCCCACGACCTCCCACCTGACTGCCGGCCTCGCAGAGTGTCTTCCGTTACAGATAAGTGCGGCGGCGGTATCGACGGGGTCACGGCGGACCAGAGCTGCCGTGACCTTTGAGGCTGCTGCCCATTTGACCGGCCAGATGGTCGGAGAGGGGCCGAATTCCAGAAAGGAGTGAAAAAAAAAACACACGCTTGAAGACATTTCACTTAGAAATGTACAGACGGAAGGAAACTGGTGTCCAGGTCCTCACAGTGACGGCTGCTTTCTTTTTTTGTGTGTAAAAATAAACACGATTTAAGGGATAATACAAGATGCCGGTGTGACCGAAAGAGGAATTTCCGTGTTAATCACTGATGTATGTGCTCGTGTTTGAAATGCGCGGCGCTCCACGTGGATGTTTTGATTGTACGAGTCGTGCGGCTCCGAACAAAAATAAACTTCCCGTCCGCCAAAGACCCGAATCATACTGTAGCCCCTCTTCTCTCTTGTGTTTAATTTCTGACCCGAGACCCGCGAGTTGTTGGTTTAGCAACGTCGGGGATGTGTCCCCCGAGCTCCAGAGCCAACCTGGGACACGAGGACTGTGAGTTCAGGGGCACATGTGTGACAAGTCCTCTGTGGTTTGAAACCCCCTAACTCTGGATCGGTGCGAGTTCAGAAGTTCAAGCTGTGGCAAGTAGGAAATTAAAGCTACGAAACTGCCTCCAGCGAGATTAAAAGATATCCTATTTATGTCTTTGAACATATTTAAGAATCATTTGTGTTTTCCATTTATTATAAATCAATCGATGACTCATATCCGTGATGGGATGGACTCTAAATTTGTCTCTTCCTGCTGGGACATCTGGGCTTTTTTTCCTCTCACGTGCTCTTTCTTTTACACAAACCCTCTCTTGTAGAGGATGTGGACTGTTGGCCACAATTTCCCCTTTTGTCATTTCACCAGCCTCGACTTCGAGTGTGAAGTTATGAGAAAAAGCAGCAGGAATACCTGAGGGGACCCGTATTTCCCTTTCCTGTGACAGCACCGAGCCTTTATTGTTCCAGCAGTGGTCGAGGAGGTGCTGACGGTGGCGGTGTTGGGGTTCAGTTAAATCTCGGACCCGCTGGTCGTGTTGCTCACGAGGTGCCGCGGCTCCAGGATCTGATGCCGGCTAATGGGCTGAAACGGCTCACTGTAAATGTCGCCGGCCTGCTGGGTGGTCATGTTTGTCAGGTGGGGTATAAACCCAAGTGGTGCTGAAAAGATTTTGGGTCAAGTCCAGAAAACAGTCCTTAGCTGGCCCTCAGGCTCCTGCTGGAAAGATCTGAAACGTTTGGGCAGGGAATTTGTAGATTTTCTCTAACCTCATGGCAGACTGGGTGGAGAATTAATATGGCCGACGTGTTTACAGCCGACTCGTCTCAGTGCTGCAGCCGCTGATTTATGCTGAAAATGTCTGAAAGACCTCATCTTACATCTAGTTTTTTACCTTGCTGTGGGGTTTTTAATATGCTGGAAGGAGCATCTTGTGTGAAATGAGCAGCGAGCGCCGCGGCTGAGCATCTCCATGAAGCTGTAGTTTAATAAATATAGTGTCTTTAACTCAGAGTCAGACCTCCAGGACTTTAACACGACACACATACCGTCAGCATTCAGGGTCGGAGCGTTCTGGATCGTTATTCTTGTTGAGAATCAGTTTCAGGTTTGAGCACATCATGTTGTTTTAATCCAGTTTTACAACCTGTCGTTGTGCTCGAGCTGCAGCGAGCAGCAGAGGGGATGTCATAGAGCTGCTCATTTTACATAAAGAACGACATTTTAAGGCATGAAGGGATGTTTTTAAAGGAAAAAAACTTCTAAATATGACATGTAGATGCATGGAAATGAGTTTTTATTGCTGTATTAAATAATGAGAGGGACGTTAGAGGACCGACGGGTTCAGTTTGTTTCAGATTAAACTCGTCTTTAGGGTCCGTTAGGCGGGATTTAAAATAGACATTTAACTGAATTCTTCTCAGAGTGGTTTTAAAGTGTTGATTTGCGTTTTCTCAGTTAAAGCTTTTAAAGATCCTACATTTGGTTTGCAAAACTAGTGATGTGAACTTTTTTCTAGCCTGCAGTAATGCTGAGTGAACATTTGGGAAATACCCAGTGCTGCTCTGATGTTATGCAAAGTTTAATTCAATTCAAATAACTTTATTTATCCCCTAGGGGCAATTCAAAAGCTCACTGAGTGTTTAATATAAAGACATTCTTAGAGAGATTTCTGTATTTCATCATTTTTTAAACTTCTAGTCCGTGTCCAAGTGATGTTTACCAGTGAATCCATAACCATAGGAATCCATATGATACTCTGCTAAATACACAATAAATGGAATACAGTATAAATGCACTTTATAAATACTAATAAGTCTTATCATCTGTACTCGTTTTAATTGATATCATTTATGCTTGGACAGTATGACGGTAAAACGGCTATCAGGTGGTATTTTATATCATCTGAGTCTTTATGTTATATCTGCAGAAGTCCTGCCAAGGGCTGCTAGTGCTTGACATCACACTGAAAACCCTCCGTTAGCAGGTCAGCGCAGGAAGAAAACCAACTGGAAACGGGAGCCAAAATAAACATGATTAAAATCAAACATCTCACCTGGATTCAGAGCCGTAGAGTCGGTGGACCAAACATGGACCAAAATGCTGCTGAATCTGATCTTCAATATAAAAGCAGCAACAAAAACCCCCTCAGCTCATGTGGTCTGGGGTCTTCTTCATGTGTCGGGATTTTTTTTTTAAAGAAATTCAAAGCCTACTGCAGAGAGTTAGTCTCTGAGTTTCCTCTCTGCCCTTCAGTGGTTAAACTGCTGAATACCAGCATCTCATAAACTCACTGAACAATACTTGAAAGTGATACGAGGTGACGACTGCTTGATAAAGGCTGCAGGTTGGTTTCTCTGTCCTCGCTCTTTTATCTTGTCTGTTTTCATAAATACATTCATCGCCGATGCCTTATCTGTCATCTGTCGGCGAGTCTCCATCTTATCAGCGCTCCTACACACCCGTCCCAAATACCACAACCGAGATCCCGCACCGGGGAGTCAAAGTTCACCTGTTTGGGATCTGACCCCCGCGCGACCTTTCCTGATGTGATTGACCGCTGACACAAAAGAGCCCCAGTGGCCGGCGGTCACCGAGGTTCTGGGCCATCCGTTAGCCACAGCAGGGGCAGATAGGGGGAAAGGTTTCCGGGTCAGGGGTCGGGGAGATGCCACATGCTCGGTCGTCTGTCACATGGTTTGGGTCCTCTCGGATGACAGAGGACGGCTTTGAGAGCCGCCGCGCCCCCCTCCTCTCACGGCCTGCCACTTATGCGTGGATGCGATTCATTCAGGCTATCGGTTGCCTCTGATGGGGACGGCATGTGACTCGGGGCACGATCCAAATTGGACAAAGCGTTCGGATGCCATGTGGCGGTGCAGCAGTGCAATAAAAAGAAGCTGCTCGTGGTGTTTGTGGGCTCGGGGGGGTGAACCGGGGATAGTGGCATATGTTGGATTGAAAGTAGTTTCAACTTTAGCTTGTCCTCGATTTATTGGTGTACATCAAAATCTATTTAAAAAAAAGTTAAATCATTCCTACACCATTAGATTTTTAAGTCAAAACAGAAGCCATTATTTGTGTCTCTTCTTCACACACATGCACACACACACACATGGACAGACGCATATAGAGTGGAGGTGACCCTGTCCAGACGGGATATAGGGCTCAGTTCCATGGCAGAGCGCCGGCGTTACTGCTGAGGAGGTGAAATGTGAGCCAGCTCACTGTCCTGGATCGATGGACTCGCCTCTGCTGCTGTCCCAGGAGTCCGCTAGTTCTCTATCACTGTCACCACTCCCCATCCCTCCCTCCCCCGTCCTCTCCTCCTTTCTTTACCCATTTCATTCCCATTTCCACCTTTTCTTTTGTTTCACTCTTTGCGTTTACAGTTGGTCTCCCTTCGCCCTCCGTCGTTCTGCTCCCGACACGAGCGTTAAGCAACAATCAACACGAGACAGGCGCCGTTAAATTTACAGCTGTTGATGCACCAAACGGAGACGCTGCGGCACGTTTAACGACGTTTAAATTAATCGCGCGAAAATACAACAATGTACGCCTGCTTCTTCTGCCTCCACATCCTGCCCCGCCTCCCCCCATCTTCGTCTTGTCTTTCCTTATCTTCCCTTTCTCTTCCTGCGCCGCTTTAATCTCAGCGTTCGTCTTTCCGTCCTATCGATCGGCTGCGGAAGCAACCGGTCCGCCCTAATGCTGCCGAGAAGGGATGTGTCGGAGGAGCTCTGTCGCTCATATGGCTTCAACTAGTGTGTGTGTGTGTGTGGGTGTGTGGGTGTGTGTGTGTGTGTGTGCGTGTGCATCATGAGCGCTACACAAGAAGTTTACGGAGGCTGTAACACACACTGTAAATAAGGTTAGCTTGCGGGCCTCTTGTGTACACGCCGGCCTGTTCTGTACATTTTTGCGAGCGTGCATGTGTGTAAACATGTCGACGGACGGACAGGGAGCGGGGTTGTGTGTGCAAACAGTTTCTTTAACGTGTGTGTGTGTGTGTGTGCGACTTTGTGCAGCTCCTGTGTGTTTGTTTGCAGCTGGGAACCTCAGTGGGTGTTCTTGCACCTCTTTGGACGGGTTTTCGGTTCAGATCTTGAGGGCCTTTTTGGACCGTCGGTACTCTTTTTAAAGAGCCGTTTGAGGGTTAAGATTGTTTTCACCGTCGTCCACATTTCTACTTCTGATATCAGGAAATGCAACGACACTTTGAAGGAGAAGTGAGACGGGATTGTGAGAACCCGTGTGATGTAAACGGAGCCCTGAGGTTACGACGGTCTGCCTGCTGTAAACATCCATTATACTTCAATGCTTCAACTTTGACCCGCCATACTTTGGTTTTCACCAACATATAAAGTGGTTTCGACTCGGCGACTTAACTGTTGGTTGGCCTGTTTACAATCTGCACAATCATCTGACCACTTATGTTTGTTAAACCCATTAGACTGGAGGGGCTTTCTTTGTTCAGACTGGGCCTTTGGGGGGTAACTGTGCCTGATCTGTGAAGCTCTGTTGTACAGTGAAAACCATGAGTCTGTGTTTGTCTTCGTTCCTGGAAATCTATGCATTTACAGTTATTTCTGATGTACAGAAATGTCTACTGTGTTTGTGGAACCCCAACAACAAAACAGTGTTTATTCTCAGCTCCTATCATGTTGGTGCTGCTCTGGGGGACAGCAGACACTCTATTCTACAGTTTATACTCACTGTAGTGATGTTTCTGAGCTCAAACAGTTCCTTAGATAAGCATCGTGTCATCTAAATCAACAGATATGATGAGCAGAGCTTTAACCCTCTAAGGCCTCGTCCACACGTAGCAGGTATCTCACAAAACCAAGATGTGTTTCTACGATTCGTCCTGTCGTTCACACGAAAACGCAGATTTACAGCATTTGAAAAAATTCTTTCAAAAACCTCCGACCAAAGTGAAGATCTGTGAATCCTCCGTTGATGCGTCTGCATGTGGACGTCGATGACCGGGTTTAGGTTTATAAATGTCACTGCCTGCGACTAAATCTGTTCTTTACATCACATACGTGTCCTGTGTTTACATTTGGAACCAGCGTGGACGCCCTCAGAACTGTGTTGTCTCTGGTCCAGGTCCAGATACCGCTCCACGTACAAGGACACAGGCGGAGGACGGCGTTAAGGACGGTTATTTTCTGCCACCTCGCCGTTCCACGTCCGAGGCAGGTTCTCCGTCAGAGACACCGACGCCGGTTTTGGGTCGGACCGGGACGCACTGCCAGCTGGTGGGAGAACTTTGAGACGAAGGAACGGCGTGACGATTTCTGTACGTCCCGGTCGTCGCTCCTGTCGTCGGAGTTCTTACATCTTCACATAGAACATGAATGTGCTGAACAACGCACTGATGCGGTTCGGGGTGGATGAAGGTTTTTTCTGGATGGAGGGGGCAGGATATTTGGTTTTGCAAAAACCCTGTGGACAAGACCTGAATCCCAAATACCACCAATGGGTTTAAAATGCATCTAATACTTTTTAAAAATCGCCAAAATCCCACTATTTAACGAGCCAGAAGCGATAAAAATAGAAAAAAACTGATGAGTGTTCAAGGGTTTGTTTTTTTTTTACTGTCCATGAACTTCTTATCTTTGAGGAAGCTTAACATATACAGCTTTGTGTTCACAGGAGACAATTATGGAAGCAGTAATAAAATATTCATCGTACGTAGAGCCACCGTAGTTTTTCCAGTTTTAGTAACACCTGTGGGCACAAATGTTGATTCCAGGTCTTTAATTTTTTGTAAACTACATAATCAAACAAACTCAGCTTTATTTTTTTCTTTTATTTGATATTAAAACTTTGTTAGATTGCAAAAAGCACATTTATGAGTTCTTTCTGCTTCTGGCCATCGTCGTGCTGTTTCCACAGAGGTGCAGATTTTATAGTGCAAAATGAAAAACGAGCCCACAGTGAGTAAAAATGTAACAGGAGCAACAAAAAAACCCACTGTGGGCTTCAGAGGGTTAAGATTAGGTGCAGGTCAGGGTTAGATGAAGAGTTAATGTTCAGCCTGTGATGGTGAAGGTTGGAGGTGGAGGTGAGCAGAAGCGTTACGTCGACGACACGACGCCCAGAAGCACAAACGTGTCGGTACGGCGATCTGCACGGCCGCATTCTCTTCATTATCACTCGGGGAACACTTTGGCTCGGCCGTGACTGTGACTCTGTGTTTCGAATCCAATATAAAAAAAAAAGGAGGAGAATTCCAGCCAGGAGGATTTTCCTGTAAACGTCCTCCTCTGGGTGAGAGCCATCAATCCGCCTCTGGCAGCGATCTGCCCGGAAACAAGGATCACGTCCAGTCAAAACAGGCCAGTGTTTGGTTTCCACCGCAGAACACGGCTGGACGCCAGTGGCGAGACCCTTTACTGTGGTTGTGTGTGTGTGAGAACAGGAGTGAGAACCTCTGGTTTTTCCTGGAGAAAGTGAAACACAGGTGAACGGCAAAAGCCCTCGTATCTAATTTGTTAATTTGCCCGGAAGCGAAGAAAGCCTTGACAGCCCGGCGCTCTAAATGGAGTGAACTTTCATCTCTCGGCACCATAATTGCGTGCCAGTGCCAGTTGCTTAGCTGCACGATGGCGGGGAAGGACGCCCGGTCTTCTCGACACATGTTACTGCGCTTTGTAATGAGTTGAAAACTCCCATCTGTAGCTCGCTCTCTGTTCTCCTTTCTTCTCTGGGTCAGAGAATATAAGCCATTAATCATCACCTGGGTGTGTGACAGCCAGCGTTTGATTGGAGGTTTGATCCCGGCCCTTTGACAGCTTTCTCTCTGTGACTGGTGTTGCTGGAGGGGTGAAGGTGGGGAGGCGGGGTGGCGTGGGTGTGCACGGGGAGGCTGAGCACACATCACAGGAAGCATAATTGGCTGTGAGTAAGTGCTTACTGGATCAGCGGCGAGCTCCCTGACTGAGCGGTGTGTGTCAGCCGGCCTGGACCCCCTCCAAGCAGCCGGGGATATTTTTAATTTACCTCCTACATCAGGCCTCAGGAATGTGTCCCCCCGCCTTCCCCACCTATAGATACCATACTCCACCCTCTCCCTTTCATTCGCTGCTGCTCTGCTTCCCATTATCTTTATTTGAAATGCAGATCTATATTGACTCATCAGAAACACATGTTTAAGCGACATACGTGTGTACGTGCCGGTCGTGCATAAGCAGCCGCACGCATGTGATCCCGCGCGCACAAATTCACTTACTGTCGGGCCTGAAAGCCGATACGCGGGTTCACTGTAAAATAGGCCCAAGGTGCTCTGCGGAAATACCTGAAAGCAGAGCCAGGATGCATGTTGTTTTATCCTGTTGCTGCCAGGTCGCCAGAGTTCAGCCTTTCTTCACAGGCATACCTTTCTGATTGATCTGGATCGGAACCAAGGAGTGGTCCTGCCCTTAGGTACAGTAGATCGGCGTTGTTGCTAAAACACAACCAGGTAGGCTGAAGGGGCCCTGCTGCAGGAGCTGGATGCTATAAGGCCTCCTTCTGTGCCTTTTTGGATTTTTTAGAAAGTGATGGCACCCTGATGTAAACAACCCGGTCCAGCCCCCAGAATCCCACTTCTTTTGAAAGGCTTGTTCTTGTAACAGGAAGTGTTTTCCCCCCACTAATTATGCCCCCGGGAAACGGGGCTTCTAGGAACCAACTAGTCGCGCTCATACATAAACATATAACTCAGTGCAGGAACGTCTTGTTTAAACGTTGAAAGTTGCAGAAAAAGGCTTTAATAGTTAACGTGCATGTGGAGAAATATGATAATATGAGTGTTAATGTGACGCTGCGCTGACGGGCCGGGCCTGTGCACGGGAGGCTGAGAACATTTTGAGGATCAGAAGGTGAGGAAAGGCTTACGTTTTCCTAGAATCCCACCGTCAAGGTTACGGGGAGGTGAGCTCTGGCAGGGTTCACTGCCGAGGTCTGATGTGTGTGTCGGGGTGTGTGTCCTGGCTCCGTCTTTATGAAGGTCCACCTGAGGAGAGGCTGTTTCCGCTGTCACGGTAAATTCCTGCGCAGCTCTCACAGTGTCAGCGCCGGCAGCGGGCCGTCTTTGGGGTGGTCGCGCTCAAGAGGCCCCCTGTTTCATAGCTCCTCAGGTCGCCCCCCGCCATGCCTGCCTAAAATACAGAGCTTCTCTGTCTTTGTGCTCTGGAAACATCAGTGATGCACTTCAGCCGAGCTGCTTGTTTTTCAGCTGCCGACACGGACGTTGATCATAAGTTTATGTGTGAAAATATTTTCCACGTTTTTAATGAACAAAAGCTGAGATTTTACAAGTGGGCTCAGTATCAGAGTACTCAGACTCGTGGTGTCCACTGTAGAGCGGGAAGTTCATGAAGGTGATAATATCTTCTTATAGGATCATTATTTCTTCTTATAGGTGAATCTTATTAAGCATATTTTGAATATTAACCTTCTGTGGGTTTGAATGGCATGTTATCTGTTCCATCCATCATCTCTACACCTTAATCCTCACTAGGGTCATGGGGGGCGGAGCCTATCCCAGCTGACTCAGGGTGAAGGCAGGTTCACCTGGACAGGTAACCAGCCTATCACAGGGCTACACTTAGAGACAGACAACCAAGCACACTCACATTCACACCTACGGACAATTTACAATCACCAATTAACCTCAGCATGTTTCTGGACTGTGGGAGGAAGCCGGAGAACCCGGAGAGAACCCACGCTGCACGGGGAGAACATGGAGACTCCACGCAGGAAGATCCCGGGTGTCCTCACCGGGACGCCAACCGGAGACCTTCTAGCTGTGAGGCCTTGCAGCTCTATCATGTATCAGAGCCAGAAAACAGACTTTCCAACACGTCTCTAAGGACTCGTCCATCTGAAAACCACATTGAGAGTTAAAATAGTGAAATCTTATCACAATCACCTGACGTGTCTCTCATTTAAACATCTGACTTTAAAAAAAGGGTTTGGATTAACCAGATTCTGCAGAACATGAGGTGATCCTCAGTGCAGCGATGAAGCCATCAGTGGTTCAGTCAGAACTTTTTGGTTAAACTCGGCTGAACTGCAGGCTGTGTTTAACCAGAGCAGACAGGAGGCCAATGAAGATCCAAGTAGTTCGATATCTACAGCATGTAGAGCATGTTTCTATCACCTGTGGCCTTAGAAATGTTGCACATATTGATTCCATTTTCTTTTTCAATTTGTGATTTTCAACTTCCGTTGTTCCTTTTTTAGTGATTTATGGCGTTCTAACTGTGTCTGTGCTGCCTCCATAGAGCTGCAGGACCTTACAGCGCCGTGATAGATGAGCGTACATTGAGCGAAAAACACCTTGGATCTGCTCTGGGGGTTCAGAGGGTTAAACTCATTACCAGGCAGTCGGTGTTGTTCGTTAAGAGAAAGATATTCCATCTATTTTTCAACCATAGCTGACAAACGTACAGTTCTTGAATGAACATTGGACGGTTGTCACTCTTTAAACCTACAAAACGTTTAAAAAATGTACTGGATGCCTGTTTGTTCGTGTCCTGGGGCTCATCTGGTGTAAAAACATTAAGAATTTGGTTCGTGTTTCAATAATTCATATTGTTATTAACTCTTTAACTGAGGTGAATTAAATGATAGTTAATCTAGTTGTGAGAAGCTCAGTAGAGTCACAGTAGCTCGGTTTTTATTCTACACATCTTGTACATTTTCTTTCTGTTTGATTCCAGTTCCTTCACATTATTTCCGTTTGTGTCTACGGAGGATTTTTTTTCCTTCTTTTTTTGTAGTGTACCATCAAGGTGCCCTTGAACGCGACGCTTAACCACCAGCTGTTCAGAGCTGCTCAGTGGCCAGTAAATGAGGACTGGTCATACTGGGCAGCTCCCAGGTGTTGCTGCGCACAACTGTGGGAATGTGCACAAAAGCGCCGTACATGAATACCGGATAAGCTCGGCCGTGATATCAGCATAAGGTCCCGCAAGTAGCACGAGATGCCGTTCAAACGTTTGTGCATCACATTAGAGAGCGATACTGATCTCAGGCCAATTAGGATTGAAAAGGCAGATAATTGGTGGTCTCCTTTTGTCACTGCCTTCATTATCCTAATCATGTCTGCCGGAGGAGCCGCCGACTTGCATGTGTGTGCAATAAGTGTTTTATTGTTTTTGTGAACTGGACTGTGGAGGGAGGGGGGGAGGTAGGGGGGAGGCAGGGGGAGGCAGGGGGGAGAATCTCTGTTATCTAATATGTGTTCAAGATGATTTTTCCACCTGCAGACGTAACAAAGCAGGCGAGGCCAGCGAGGGAGGAGCCTGCTGCCTGGATTGTTTTCCCATCGCTGTTTCCTTTGTCTTTAACTCTTTCTGTTTCTCATTCACTGCCCTTCTTCCTCCTGCCCCCCCACCCCTCCCTCACCCCTCTCCTCACCCCCACATCCCTCGCCTCTCCACCGTCTCCGCCTCCCTCCTCGGTTTATCTCCCTCTTTGTCCTATACATCATGCTCTAATGCTATAGATGAGGTGACGTCACTCCGGCGGTTGCACTCATTACTGTAATAGCTTAGCGCTCCGCTCTGCTCTGCTCGGGGAGGGGAGTCCAGACGGATCTTTCCTGCCGTAGTCTGCATAGGTAGTGGATCGCCTCTTTGTCTGTGTTCTGCTATGTGCTCGAACCCCAGCCCCTCTTTGTTGTGCAACTTACCTCTCTTTGTTGCCCCGTTCCTGCCCTTTTTTCCCCCCCCCTCCTCCTTTTGTTTGCATTTCTCTCATCTCCATCTTTTTCTGCTACCCCCTCGACCTCCACCTTGGTCTCTTGATCCCTTTACGCCCTTGCAAACACACACACATCTTTCTCCTCTTCCTGTGTCTCGGAGCAGTGAGTGATGGAGCCACATAGTGCACTAATAACGATGACCCCGCGGTCTGATGTGCAGGATGTCTTCCGCCGCTACGACCCCTCTGGGAGGTGTCAGTACCACTCTGCGATGGGCTGAGATGCACATATGGGCCCTGGTGCGGGTGCGTTTCACCGGTAATGTAATGTAAATATCAATCACGGCGGAGGAGAAAATGGAAGATCAAAGCTGGGCGGGATGTCCAACAGCTGAGTTTAAAAGGCCTGCGATGGCAGTCAGACGTGTTTAGAAGAAAATCCTCGTTTATGAACCCGATAGATGCAGCTGATGGGAGTCGGTGTGTGAAAGGCCACGTGCTTCAGGTATTTTTCAGGACCACATGCATTCTGTGAAGTTCTCCTCTGATATAGGAGAAGGGAGGAAAGCAACTGAAAAGAAAAATGCGAGTCGAGCCCCTCAACTCTCAACGGGGCAATGAGAGATGATGGGTGGTGACAATGCACCCTTCAACCAAAAATGCGCTTCCTCTCCGCCGGCCCTTCCCCTCTTGTCCCCTCACAGCTGTCTGTACCAACGGGGCCCTGGCTTGAGAAACCTTTCGGGGGAAACTCTCGGACCCCGCCAAGCCGTCCCCTCCCCGAGCTGTCACCCTCGTCTCGAGCCCCTCTGCTGGGCCTCTGACCAGGAGCCACGGGAAAGCATAGTGAAACTGTAGAAGTCTTTTCGTATGATGTGGCCTGTAGAACGCTCTTGATATGAACCGAATGTGACAACGGCAAATTACCGCCGACGAATGGCACAGAGGCCTGAGGGAAGCTATCTCACAGTGGACCGCACAATGACTAGTACAAAGCTACTGTCCTGCTGCATTAGCTGTGTCTAATTTTTATTTTGCTTGCTCTCTCCATCTCTCGGGCTCCTTTTCCCCTCGCTGCTGTCATTACTGCTGTCAGACCCAATGAAGCTGGAGAGCGTCAGCTAACTGGACACATGTGGACAAACCGTCGGTTATTGATCTTGTGTGTGAATTAATTTTGTATGTATGCGCGGCCTTCTTAACCAAACGCTGGATTAAGGTTTTGCTTTGCCTACACCACGCTGAGACGGTTGTTTGTCTGCTATTGATCACAGCCAGCCGTAATCGATGCTTCCAGCCCTGCCGCTGCGGTGAAGACGGAAAAGTAATTTGAGCATTGCAGCAGAACTGAGCGGGAATAAGTTTGACCCCGTCTGCTCCTCCGCAGCTTATTGATCCTGTGTTGCGTCTACCAGATTATCGTGCATGATGCCAGTTGCTTGTAATCTCACCGACTTGGCAGAGGTGCAAGCCGGCCCTGGGTGGTCGCCGTGACAGTCTATGAGGGTTATGTAACCCCCGCTGATGGAGTTGTGATTGGAGACTGATAAGAGCATGTGATCCCTGGAGAGGAATTAACACACGCCTCACTTCATCCTTAATCCTGCTTCTACTCAACATAAAGCAAATTACTACTAACAATTTGCGAGCGGGCAGGCAGCGGCGGCGGCCAGTGCAACAGGGACAATGCCATTGTTCTGCAGCTCGCTCCCTCCCCGACTCCCCCAACAAATTATAAGTACCCCACTGGGCTCAGAGAGGCCTGTCGGCCTCAATTCCACGAACTTTTACACATCTAAACCGTCTTCTTAGATGGCCGTGAAAAGAAAAATGTTTCTGCTTTTTTGTTTTTACCCCTTTGTCCTCGCCGTCCTTGATTGTCTTTTAATTGATGGCTCTCTGAGGTCCATATTCGTGGCCGGTTTTCCCATGCTCCTGATGGGCTGTGCGCTGATCGGGCGGACAGGACCCTGGGAAGGTGCTGACGACAACAAACACAAAGCCGACGTGACACCTGTGTGAGAAGGAACGCAGTTTGAAAGCTGGAAATAAACAGAAGAAAGAACAGCAGAGGAGCCACATTTTAATTCTATTACAACCAACGTATAGAAAGTCTCGCTGCATATAGAAAGAACTACACAGATATTAATGTATGCATGTGTGCCACTTTGTGTTTCCTGAAGGTCACCTCAGTGTTTGAGCAGGTGTGTGTGCAGGCGGAGCAAAGTGGAGTGAAATAGAAATGAAGAGTAAGCACAAACAAAGGAGACACGAGTGCCGGCGCTCCAGGGTCAGGACGAATCGCTTTTTTCTTTGCATCAATTTCAAAATTGAAGCTGCAATTCACTTGATGGGGCCACAAACGCTATTTTTCATGAATAAAAACGGAATGTCCTCCCTTTGAAATCTGAAGAACGCCGCCGAACTAAGAGCGCATTCATGTTCTCGCGTGCGTCTGAGAAAGGACGAATT
Source organism: Stegastes partitus (assembly GCF_000690725.1). Classification (NCBI taxonomy): domain Eukaryota; kingdom Metazoa; phylum Chordata; class Actinopteri; family Pomacentridae; genus Stegastes; species Stegastes partitus. Next base: position 110,054 of record NW_007578951.1, on the reverse strand, counting down.
GTGGCGGAGCACGAGGTTGTCCCCCATGAACCCTCTGAGCCTCCATCAGGGCTTTCCTTCCCAGTTGTGTAACACAGTGTTGGCTCGCCCTTGACTGTCACTCTCATCATCTCCTTTTTAAAAACGGATCGAGTGGGAAGCTGCAACCAGGAGACGTGGTGATGTTGCCACTTCAGCACCGCCTTTGAAAAAAACATGCGAGCTTCCCTGTCTGGGTCATCTTCCCCTAAGTGTCCCTTTGCACGCAATAAATCGTCCCCCTTTGAACTGAGCGAGGAAACAATACAAATTTGAATGGATTTGCCTCGCAGTTGACTATTTGCATATCTATTTAACTGAGGATGTTCTCATCGTATTTCATCGATTAACATATCTGGGAGCTACGTTCAACGAGATTAATTAAAGCCATTTATCTGCTAAAGGTCCCCGCTGCGCCTAAGGACATCACTATTTGTCTTTGTGATGATTACTGTTCGAGGCAGAACGGGGGGAACCAAAGAGAGGAGCCACCACTTCTGCAGAACAAAAGGGAAAAATCGACGTGGACGTTGGAGGGATTTTAAGTCGCCTGCCGCTCGTGACATCCTGTGCATCATCTCGCCGTGCGCACTATCCTCACTGAACCTCCTGTTGTTCCCATCGCTCCTCTCTCCCTCCCCTTCCCCTTCCTTTTCTCTTGCATAATAGCAGCCGTGAGCTAGTAGCAGCAGCAGCAGCAGCAGCAGCAGCAGCAGCAGTGAGCTCACAGCGGCTCACCCCGCCCACCGTCCCCGGCTGGGCTCAGCCGTTACTGAAAAGCTGCCAGTATTTCATCATCCTCTCTGTCTCCCCTCGATGACCCCCGCTGCAGCTATACCCCCAGTCGCCTCAGGGTGGCAGCGCAGCCATGCTTTTTTGTTTTTTTTCCTTTTTTCTCTCTCTCTTTTTTTTATTCTCCTCCTTCTCTGGGCTCCAGACACATTGTCCTCGTTGACTCAGTGTGTGTGTGTCTAACGGCTGGCAGGAACACCAACCGCCTGCAGTCCGCGATGCTCGCTCTCCCGCTCTCTCTCTCTACAACAGTCTGGCACTGGCTAACACCAATAGACACAAGGGAGGAAGAGAGAGAGAGGGGAAAAGGAGAGAGACTGCGGAAAAAAGAAAAAAAAAAGGACAAAGAAAAAGGAGAGAGGGAAAATGCAGAGAGGAGGAGGAGGAGGTGGTGGGAATGTATAGAATGATGAAGTAAGTGAGAAAGATGGAGACAGACACAATAGGATGCTCTGGGACCTTCAGGGGTTTAGGGAGAGGATTTAAGAAAAGGGAAGAAAGACAAAGAGAGAGACAAATATAGAAAAACACAGACAAGTGGCTGACAGAAAGAAAAATGAGGTGAGAACACAATAGGAAGGAAACAAGAGTAGAGGGAAAGTAAAGATGGAGACAATGAAGAGGCGCCCGCAGAGCACCAAATGTAATGTTTTGTTTGGCAAAATTCACATGCAGTCATCATGACGGCAGCTAATAAACACACACACACACACACACACACACACACAGGTGATGGTTTAGAGCCAACGCGCTGAGGTATGTGTGTTTGGAGAGGATGCTGTAATGGACGTAAAGAGGGCATAAGTGGACGTGTGAGGAGGAAGGAGAGGGGCTCTTAAGTCAGCACCTGTCGCGTGCTGGCCCCGGAGGACTGGTTCTGTGTGTGTGTGTGTGTGTGTGTGTGTGTGTGGAGGGGTGAGGAGGGGGGGAGGAGGGGAGGCAAAAAGTGCTGGAATGCAGCCCAATCCCTGGAGGTTACCCCCTCCGAGCAGCGTCGCCAACCATCCCCAGAATGATTCCTCATCTCTCTTATATAACCCCGTGATCCACTTATTACAGAGGCAGGCACGAGAGGAAGACACACACACACAACACACACACACACACACACACACACACACACACAAAGGTGTCGGAGGTGGTATACAGTACACAGGATGGAAGATGTTGGCCGATGTCCAGCGGCGGATTATATCACTTCCCTGTTGCTTTCTACTTCAATACAGGGAAATCTAGCGGAGCCCCGACTGTGCCAGCGCTTCCCCTTCCTCTCGCTTGGCACCTCTGCACCGCCAGCTGCACATCAACTGGGGATTCAGGCTGGTTAGTAATTTACACAATCTTAATCCAACGGCAAATCCCATCTGCAACAATACAATATCTTTATGTCCCAGGGAGCGCTTCTTTTTTTTTTTTTGCGGAGGACACATGCTCTTTTTCACTTCGGGTCACCGAACGGCACCGTCTCTGTGGTTCAAGTACACCTCCAGGACTGGCAGCAGGGAGGGAGCGTTGCTTTATTTCTCCTTTAGGTTTAACTCGCTGCTGTTCGTATATCATTTTTATGTCCTGGAAGTGGGTGGTAATTTCCCAGAGCTGTAATGGCAATAAACCCATTTAATCCCAAAATGATACGTATCGTTTTCAGACATCGGCCCCGTTAAAGGCTCAAGGATCCCCCAATAAAACGCGTTAGAGTGAGCCGTCTGGACACTTTCACTGCGCCGTGACCTCCTGTCGTGACCTCCGACCTCGCAGAGTGTACGCACAATGGGAAGCAATGAAACACCAGGGATACGGTAAAGTAGTGGAACTCCCCAAGGTCAACGGCTTTATGGGCCGGAGAGAGGGAGGCGAAGGAAAAAACTGGGAGGGCAAAAAAAAAAAAAAAGACGAGAGCGGCTTAAAAGAAATAATGTAAAGAAGGTTTTTATCGCGCGCCGACACATGAACACACACCTCCACGGTCACACACACACACACACACAGTAGCCTAGTTTCCTATTGTTTTGGCCAAAGCGGCAGGGTTGAGATCCCCAAAGTAATTATGAAATTTAATTACAATTCCTCGGGGAGCCGTATGGAAATGAGCTGCCGTGTTTCTGTGCCGCCAGCCGGAGAGCAGCCACGGCACAGCGGCGGAGTGAGAAATCTTGCCGAGACACTGCTGGAAACACCCGGCGACGTCACGACAGCTGAAGGAGTTACGCCACGGAGCTGACGCCGAACATGCGATGACAGCACCCCGCTACCTGCCACGACGTCTCGCACGCGTTCGCTCTGTCGCGGCGTGAACTTTAGTCTGTGGCGCCACTTGATCTGTTGAAAGCGCAGACTGGGGGGAAAAAAGAAATATTAGAAAGTATAGATTACAACTGGTCGTATTGACAGAGATTCTTATGATGTGAAATCCGCCGGGGTCGGGGAATCGAAAACACCCCGTCTGAAGTGCGGTCAACAGGCCATTAATCCTGCCTGGCAAACACACAGATGTGCAGCGAACAACAAAATCCAATCACGTCTCCGAGCCGTGGAATGCGGTCAGATGCCATAACAATATACGACATCAAAGCCTGTACGGTTGTAAGCTGCGAGGGGTTGAATAACCTCTCAGATTAGTGCGCTAAGTCATGGCAGCCACCCCTGTTCAGGGACCCAGACGTCATAAATGTCCCCAGACACCGAGTGCCAGCGTCGGGGCTTGGCCTCGCCGACCCCGATGGCTGGACGTCTCTGGGTGGTTTGATTTTTAGTTATCCGGAGGTTAGTCTTTGTTTGTGTCAGTATTTTAAGAGCACTTTGTTTTTATGATTTTGATTTCTGACTCCCAAGACCAGGAAGGAGCTGTGTGAATGGAAGCAGCTGTTCAGGGGCTTGCTGGGTGGAGGTGGTGGTGGTGGGTGGGGGTGTGCACCCAAAGGTCGCCTTTATCTACAAGTCCCCGTGACCTTAAACAGCAGAGATGTCCTTGAGCGCCGCTAATCTGCGACAATGGAAGTAAGTCATTAAGTGCTCAGCATTTTTATCCTACATGATTATTGATTTATGTAAATATTGGCCCAGTTGAGGAGTCCTAATGGCTCAGACAAACCTGGAACTTAATCCGCTGTAATAACAGGGTCCTTGAGTCGTGTCTTTGTGTTGTTGCAGTCGCTCTCCGCTTTGAATTATGTTATAAATCATGAAATTAAAAGGCACTTGAGGAGTGCAAATCTCTGCCAACACTGAGACGAGAAGTGACTCCTGAGGCTGTACGTTCTCACTGACGTGGAATCCAGTCGCATCTCTCTTCTCATATTTATGCATTTGCTTCCTTCCTTTTTAATAATTGCAAAATATCACCACTCGTTGTTGCATCAGACTCTAATTGATGGAGCGATCCTTCTTTGGCACGAGGCCTGCTTCACCGTGAATCTCTTCACGTGTTTTTGAGACGTCCAGCTTCAGGACAAACAGCCAAACAAGAACAAAACACCCAAACCTTCATGTTTTTTCAGGAGTTTACGCTGATCTTTCCAACTCCCGCTGCTTCTGCAAAGGCTGGTTTCTGTCATCCTGACAGCTAATCTCTGTGAACCCGACTCGTTCGACCCAGACAGAACGTCTGCGCTCCACTTCTGCTCACAACAGGTGTATGCCTTAACCGAGGACCACCCTATGGAGAAAAATGCACTCATAGAAAACACACACACACACAAAGGAAGACTCAGAATGAAGTGCCAGAGCCAGAGAAAAAGTGGAGTTGGTGAATGAAGCAGGTTTAGATGAAAGAGGCTCTTTTGACATCACTGGGCTGCTGAGCCTCCGCTGGCAGCTCCAGGCCGGGTTTGTGCCAACGGGGCAGATGCTGAGGCCCGGCCACCTGATATGGAAGGAAAAACCTGAAAAGCAAGAGAAGAGGAAGAGAAAAGGGAGAGAAGACAACAGAGGACGGGGCTGACAAACAACCGCACAGTGTTCAGACAAGAAAAACATGCAGAAAATGAGTGTTTTGTGGCATTTCATCCTCGTGCAGGCATTTACCTCTCCCTCCCTCCCTCCCTCCCTCCCTCCTTCACTCTTACTCACACACACACACACACACACACACACATATACACACACACACACACACACATTTCCTCACATTAGCATAATCCTGCCCATGAGCATGGGAGTCATGGTTGTGCTCCCAGGAAGGCGGTGACTTATGTTGTGTGCTTCTAATCATATTACATTCAGCCATAAGCTGATGTTCTTGGCATGGACGCTGCTGATACGGATGTTGGACTCTCAGCTGCCAACACGCTGCTCTGGAACGATGCTCAGAGGAGTGCTGTAGATGGTTTTGGCTATTTGTGTATTTATTTATTTATCTATTACAGCTTTTAAGATGATAGTGCTGTTTATTTATTTGTTATTATTATTTCTTTCCTAGTTCTGCTAAATCCTGACGTTTTATGGATCCGCTTTAGGTGCTACAACAATACGTTAAATTGTTCCTTTGCTGCAGTTCCAGCCCAAAAAGCTGAAAAATCCTGGAATCAACATATACAACATTTTCCCAAGTACTTACTCTACATACTATACGTATTTTATTACTTATATTTTTATTCGGTGTCCACACTCGTCTCCTGTCTGCGCCGCGTGAACACTTCCTGCAGTTCAGCCCAGTTCGACTGAAAAACTGTCTGAATTTTTGATGAGTGACCGTCGGTCTCAGCTGAGCCGCTGATGGCTTTTTAGCTGCACAAATGGACGTAGAATTTTTGTTTTTTGACAGAATCTGGTTACAGCAAACAGCTTATTTTTGGCAAATTTTAAATAATAAATCACAGGAAAGTTATTTGGATCCCAGACAGAGCGTTGTGTCATAGATGAGTAGTTCAAAGTTTAAAGTTGATGATTGTTAGAGTTTTAACCGTTTCTACCTCTGCTGAATGGTGCTTTTTTTTTTTTTTTAAGATATGAGATATGATATCTTCAAACCTGTGGAGAAGTTCAGCTGTTACCGTCGATGACCTCCAGAGACACAGATGAGAATCAAACAACACATTTAAACGCAGCTACGTAGCAAAGCGCTAACAAACACCGAGCATCGGCCCTCTGATTGCATCGTTATGTCAACGCTGATTGAAACACCTCGGTCACATGACGGGAACTTCCACATGACGACCACGCAAACAGTCTGCTGTTGGCCCGTTTGGCCTAATCTTTGTGGTTCCTTGAGGTCCAGTGGAAACGGAAACACGAAATTCCCCCAAAATGAGCTTCCCTCTTGAATCCTCTGAGTTTATATCCTGTTACTATTTATTTTTCTATTTCACTTCTTAGCCCTTGTCCACTGTAGAGGTTCCACAACCCGGTTTGTGCTGCCAGACGGCCGCGAGCTTGAACCCGAGCTGAGAAAATTCAGGAATGAGGTCATCGCCTACTGTACCTGCCCGCGACTTCCAGCGGCTTTTCTTAGCGGAGCAGCAGCAGCGTTCCTCGACGTCTGACGCTGTGTTTGCCAAATAAACTCTTCCCCGGATAAACATTTGCCAAAGAAAAAATGATTAACACATGTTCATACGACATGATAACTGTGATAGGTTTATTAGACGAGTGATACAGAGATTAGAGAGCGGCTGGAATTAAGAACAGATAAATAAACTACAAACAAATCTTTTAATCACATTTGAAGAGCAGAGGAGAGCGGTCTGTGTTGACTTAGCGGCACATAGAGATCCCCTTGTTTGCTGCTGCCTAAGTGAAGTGGAACACACTAGTTAAACTCTATCAGATGGCCCGAGTGTTTTATAATGTTCAGCATAAGGCTCTCATCTGTTTCCTACCCCACACAGTCGCACGGCCAAAGTGTGTGTGTTCGTGCACGCCAGCGTAATATCGATATGATCGTCTAAACCTACACGTCCTCTTTGATGGTCTGCACGCGTCCTGTGAGTGATCCTCTGAGGGTGGAACCGAGGATGAGGCTTTCTTTGCAAGTCACAAAGACCCTGGGAGCGGTTGTGGCGTCCGCTGCCCGGGAGCTCGGCCTGATTCACCATCACTGCAGCGCGGGGCATCAATCATCATCATCATCATCGCCCCTCGACAAAGGGAGGAATTTCTGCGCGCAGGAAGTCAGCTGTATTGCAAACGGATGCAGCGTTTGTTGCGACCGCACATGCACTCGCCATGTGTTCCCGGCTACCGGTGCTGGTTTGGGGCGAACACACACACACACACACACACACACACACACACACACACTCGCAGTTCGAACTCCACATCTCGTCCTCCGTGACATCACAGCGCCATATGAGCGTGAGTGACAGGCCGGTCTGTTTGTTTTCCTCTTCAAGACGGAGTCCATTTCCTGTGCTCCCTTTGTTTTAGACCTTAGATAAAAAAAAAAAAAAGACCGAAGAAAAAAAAAAGATCTCCCTTTTAAACGCTGTGTTTACATTGTGTGAGCGCTTTGAGGGAAAGCACAAAGCCGCCACACAGTGGGTGGATTATAAACTTGGACTGAGTTTCAAACAGACTGAATTTATAAACACAGAATTCCCCCACACTCAAACTCGCGGGTCCCAGCCTGCTAGCATATTACGGCGGATCAAACACAGACGAGGTCTATCTTTGCACTTTGATGCGTTTTGCGTGCTCGCCGGCTGCTCGCGCCGGCCTCGCACCTACTTTCCACCGGAGTGGCGTTCGTGTCGTTCGGTGTTATCCGTCATGTTTCGCGCGTGTTTACTGGCACCGCCGATGGCATCCTCGGCACCGACCTCGCGATCTCTGGTTGCCATGTTGTACTGAGGCACGCGAGGGGGGACGACCTGGGATCTCAATGTCCTATCGAAGGACTACAAGTGCCTGAATACCCATTATGTGCCAGCTGTTCAGAATGTGGAGTAATTGCACTGTTGGCAAGGGTCCATGTGGGCCCCCGAGCTGCTGTGGCTTCTCCCCACCCCTACACCCACCCACCCACCCACCCTGGGCACCCTGCCAAGCCCTCCCGCATACTGCCTCCCTGACCCGTCCTACCACCACCCAATGGCACCCCACCCCTAAGCCTCACTCCCCGACCCACATCATCCCCCCAAAAAAACTCTTCCACCCATTACCACCAGCCCCTCTGTTCCACATTCCTAGGGGGGACACTGGTTAAATCTAATCCCATAATAAGACACTCAGCTGTCCAGGAAAAGAAAGAGAACTTTCCTCTGGTAAATTCTAGACTTCCTTTTTTCTTTTTCCCCTCCCCTCTCCTGCCCTCCCTTCTTTTCACCCCAAGTGGAGGCAAGATGACACTTTGGGCCCCCTTGGCCAGTTGCCTTTGTCTTTCTTCGGGCTTGATTTATCCTTTCTTCCTCTCTCTCTCTCCTTCCCTCTGTTTTTTTTTTTTTTTTTTTGTCAGGGGGTGTAAGATTGCCTTTGTGTTGAGTCGAGAGTCCCCGAGCAGACACACAGGAGGGCCACGTTCTCGCTGAAGGGCCACATGGTTCTGTTGTGAAAGACCCAACATACGCACATTCTCATTTTTATGTTCCCGGCGCACAGATGCAAGTAATTTATACATCACGCTGCCAAGTCCTTTAACATTCTTGTGACATGCCTGCAATTCACTTGGCAAATGACATAGTTGGGACATTATTATTTTGAGTTAAAAGGTGAAATGGAAGTCTCGCAGGAATTTGTACCTTTTACCTAAATTAAAATCGCCTGTTTTATATCCCCGCTAGACGGAAAGACATGAACATGGTGAAAACAGGGCTTCTTACACACACTGTGTGTTACAACCCTCGCAGTTAAATCACATTTACGCTTCAAAGGGAAATCATTGTGCCGGGAAAAAGAAATAAAAATAGTCGCGTTCACGGCTTCCTGTTTGCGTTACTTTGGCAATAACCTGATTAGATGATCAATATGGAATTGATGTTGTTGAAGGACAGAGAGACCCTCCCTCCATTGTGTGTTCATGTTTGTTCTCTGATTGCTATAAATGATCTGATTAGGGTAACAGTTTGGTGAAAGTAGATAATTATGGGTATTTTCTCGGGCTGCACAGTACATCGTATTAGCATCGACTGCTGACATGTGCAGCCGTCATTTTGCCTTTTTTTTGTTGCTTGATGCCAAAACTTGGACATTTTTCGTGACTAATCTACAAGACAAATCTGATGGAACATAATTTATTCAGATTTAAGGGTTTTGAGATGTATTTAAAAAAAAAAAAACTTTATTCAAATAAGACAGAGTTTGTTGACTGATGCCCCTATATGAGGCAGCACAACGAAAAGCCGCCACAAACTAGTGCTGCTGCTGATTGTTTTCTTGATTAGCTGATTCATTATTTGGTCTGTAACACGTCAGGAAATGGGGAAAAAGGACGATCAGTGTTTCCCAAAGCCCCAGAAAATATCTTCAAATGCTTTGTTTCGTCCACAACCCGAGTATATTCAGTTTACTG
>NW_007578951.1:86018-100274 GCF_000690725.1 Stegastes partitus | reverse complement strand
CAATTAATTTAATCGTTGACAAACACTTGATTATTTCTTGCAGCTCCACCACAAATAGAATTATTCAAATATTGTGCTTTCTTTTTATTCAGAAACTACCGTACGTGTTGAAAACCAGCACCAAAACGGATCTCTGTTCCTGTTTACTGGCAGTTTAATGTTGTTTTTAGAAAAGATTTTGCCATTTGAGAACTTATCTGGATGGAAAAATGCGTGTTTTATCCCCTGATAAACACTGTGTGAAGACAAAACATCCTATATAAATGCGAAAGGTTCATGAAAGCGATTCGTTCATTTATTCATAGTGATTCCTTCATTTAATCAGACTGTTGCTGCTGTACGTAGATCAACTCACCGCTTTGGTCCGATGCACTCTGCGACCTTTTTGCTTCATGCGTACATTCAGAAACGCTGAATGGAATCAGATTGTGTGTCCGTCCGGTAACAACCGTCTGAATGTGTTAATCAGGTTTCATCAGTTGTTGGTTAATGTGATTACACAGATTAGGCTGTTCACATAAACAGGTTCCATAGTGAGAGTATTATCTTAATCTCGCCCTAATAAAATTATTGCGTGTTCATTTTAAGTGCTGGATGTTGTTGGAAGATGATGCTTGAGATGGGACCACATGGCTGCATGAAGACCGGCTTCCCTGTCAACAGAGGTGTCCCTGTGTTTGTTAGGCCAGAGTGGGAAGAGGGACAGGACTGGAGTGTGTGTGAATGTGTGTTTACATGCATGAAGAAGAAGAAGAAGAAGAAGTGTGTGTCCGTGTGGAAATCGCTAAGCCGGGGTTATCAGCTTTTGGAGCCTGGGAAACTGGAACGGACCGAGATGGAAAGAAGACAGATAAAGACAAAGGGGTCCAGAAAGGGAGCGAAGAAGGAACCGTGAGCCTCGGACGCTCGTGTTCTGCTGTGATGAGTGGAGGCAGAAAGGAGACGAGTGATTTCTGCATCAAAAACATGCAATAGACGCTCTCATTTCCCAAAGTTTGCCACTACGTCACATTCTCGGCAGTGTTTGTCTCAGTCTGCTGTTGTATTTACGCCGGCTGTTTATTCTGGAATAAGGAAGAATGACTTAAGGCGGGCGGGGGGGAGGAGGAGGAGGAAGGGGGAGGGTTGCATTGCTTGTGGTCATTGTGAGGGAAAAACCAAAACAACAGATGGACTGTGTAACCCAGATTTCTGTCGCTCTAATCCTGTCCTCACTGCAAGAATGTCCACATCGCATGCGGGACCTGACACGCCAAATGACCATTCGGATTTGAAACTGGCTGAGCCGGGGATAACAAAGTGGCTAAAAGAGTGTTGTGTCTCACCCCGGAGCACGTTAGGGTCACGTCTGGGATGATTACGGCGAGAACACAGTCAAGGTCGATTTGTGGATTTGCTCTGATCGTCGCCTCTTTTTGCAGTTTTTTGAAAATATCTGGTTAGTTTGTGGTGCGTCGTTTGGAAGATCAGCTGATCTCGCGCAGTTTGCCGGTGGCAGTAAATTGCGTAACTCGGGTTGGGGGTCGCTACAGCGGATAAGGGACCCAGTCAGCTGTCAGGGGCCTTGGAAAGGTGACGGGGCCGCGCCCGTCAGCTGATTAAGTGGAGGGAGGAGGGGGCGTCGCGTCAGTCAGCTGACGGGGTTAGGAATGGGCTGGGGGTTGGTTGGTTGTTGGTGTCTTAGCTGAATCAGTCAGCTGTCGTAGCATCGTTAGTCAACCTCATAAAACCAGGTCATCTGTTGGATTACTAAACCAAGCCCTTTTCCTCACCCCTCCACCCCCCCACCTCCCCCTCCCAGCTTCCTACACCTCCACATAATTGCCACGCCTTTACTTATTCTTAATTGTATAGCGTCCTACACCTTCCTAGCTCAGCGCTAAACATCCAGTCTGGTGCCGAAGGTTGCCGTCACCTTCAACTCAGCATTCAGCAACCCCTCGTCTCTAACACCCCCCCACCCCCCCAATATGCTTGATTTCATTGCTTGTCCCTTAACCCCCCACCCCACCTCACATATCCCACTTTTATCCCCCCGCCGTCCTTCCATCTCCGCCACAGTTAGGCCGCCTTCGCCTGTCCAAGGTGAAAGAGACTATGTCAGGGCTTTCTGGGTCAGGTCAGAGGTTGTGCTGTGTGCGAGGGATTGCGCTGTAAATTAGTTGATTGGGAATCCCTAATTACATGCCTCTAATCTTTTTCAGGGTGCCAGTCTCAAGCTTAGCTGTCGCACCAGCTGCCTTGAACACAGGAGACAATGAGCATTAGAAGGTCCAGGTCTGATCCACAAATTAAGAAACTGCTCTCGAACAAAAATAGCTGCATGTGTTTCTGTGCACATCCCAAATTAAAAACCATAAAGAAACTTATTTGGACACGGGGTTGTTCTGTGTTACCTAATGAGACCTGAGATTGTTTTGTTTGTCCTTAATTGTGTTGTGCAGCAGTAAACATGTAATTAACACTCCCCAGACACGGACCAGTACCAGCATGTGCTGCTGCCCTAACGTTGTCGACTCTCATTCGATGGCTTAATGATATTATTGGTGTTAGCTTACAATTAGCAGTGTGAAATTGCCCTCCGTATTGAGTTTTTTCTCCACCAGACAGCTTCACAGCAGCCTGGTGTTTATCCTCCAAGACAGTCAATGATGACTGGTCAGCGCTTCTGCTGATTCTACCTGGAATCAATACGATCCCAGAGCTGACTCTGCAGAACGAGAGCCAGACGAGGATCGATGCGTCTGTAATGGAATCAGAACCAGCCGCTGCTACAGAGACTTCAAGGTTACAGCGCTAACGGGGGGTGGGATCCGACCAAACGGGCAGCTACTGGAGATGTTGTGTCGCCTTATTAGTCAGAGAGAGTTTTTTAGGAGATGTAAGAAGATGGGTTCTTAGAGGGGTTGGATTCTTGTATTTTTGTACTCGTTTATCACACAAAGAAGACACACCCGACCGCTCAGACAATCACGGTTGCTGCTCTCTAAGGACCACGCTAATAAGAAAAGGCAGCAGAGGGAACTGAAGCTCAACAGAAACCTGTTGGTGCATCATAACCTTAATTCCCCCAGTCAGCTAATGATGCGTTACACACAGAGCTTTACTGGGGGTGGCGTTGATGCCTGATTGGATAATCAATATGAAAAAAAAACCTGGTCCAGTGTCACGGTCTCTAGCTGAGAGGGGAGACACGGTGGTGGGTTCATTCCCTTGGAGTTGAGCCGTGAAGAGGTCATGGGCAGAAGAGGCCAGCTGAGTCAGCAGGGGTTACGACCAGTAGGGTGTAAGGTCAAGGGCCAAGGCCTCGTCCAGTGGACCGTTGATCTCCAGACATCCATAAACTGTCCTTCATTAGCACAATCTCAACGGGGACTGATTGTGGCAATGACCGTCAAAAACAGGAGGCGACAGAAGCCGAGTGTCGCCGTCACTCTCACGTCTCTTCTCAGGTGTTAAAGGAATGAACGACTGTTGAAATAATTAATTCCAGTTGTTCTGGAGACAGAAAGTTTTTTATCTAATAATTAATCCAGAACAATGGCAAATATTGTCTGGTTCCAGCTTCACAATACTTAACGTTTTGCTGCTTTTTCCTGTTTGTTTTATAGTTTTGTAAATGGAATATCTTCGGACTTAGACTCTTACTGGTTGAGACAGAACATTTGAAGGTGTCGGGTTGGACTGCATCAAATTTCTACATTTTGTAGATGTGTAACAAAAATAAATACTCTAGACCCTGAAAGAAATGAAAGCTTTACAATACTACTACTACTACCAATAATAATAATAATAAGAAGAAGAAGATATAGAATAAAACCATTTAGTTTGAACCTTAAAATAAGCTCATGTCATAAATCTGTTTGTATTCCTAACCATTCATCACAGTACTCCAACTGATTAGCACATGATGACTCTACAAGCAAAAATTGGACGTCTGCCTTCAAAATGTTGACAACTTAAAGACAAACTGCACACAGTGTGAAGGTGTTGGGCCGTCATGTGCTACCAAAACAGCTTCAAAGCTTGACTTAGATGCTCCAAGTCTCTGCTGGAGTTCTGCTGAAGGATTACTCATCATTCTTCCAACAACTCGTTAACTCATTTGGTGTTTTGATGATCGTGGTGGATAAAGTCGACTCAGAATCTCCCGTAGGTGTTTGACTGGGTTGGGATCTGATGCCTGAGAGCATGTAATTCACATCATTTCCATTCTAACCAAACCACTCATTGTCCTCTTGAAAGAGACCGCCATCATCAGGATAAAGGTGATCAGGAAGAACAACTGATTCTCAGTGAACCTTCCCTCTTAAGTGTTATGTGGACCTGAGCTATACCAGCAGAGCCACCGGATGTCCTCCCTGTCGGGGTCCAGGATTCAGCCCTGTACTGACTCATCTGACCACATTACTAGCTCCTACATCCCCGTAGACTAGTGTAGACCAGTTTTCCCACCACTGAACGTTCAACTGTGCTTCCATCTTAAACGTTAATGAACTGCATCCTGACTGGTCCTGCTGACAGTCTCATCAGCTCGGTTCTGCTGCTTACATATCGCACAAGTCACCAAACACACACTGTCCACCGCTGTTTCCAACCCTGATGTCTTTCCTGTGGATCTAAATGCAGAAGCCACTTCAGTCAGTGTTCCTACTGAAACAGGATCCAGTTCAAACATCTTTCTGACTGAAGCTCCTGCCATCTGTGCTCCAGCAGTATCTCAGAGACCTCCTGGCACCTTGATGCAAAGCGTGACTGGATGATATTATGCGTTCGTTGTGCTTTGTGCTCAGTTATTCAGGGTTTGTCCTTTCTGATCGTCTGCTTGTTGTGCTGTGAGTCCTCCCTGTGCTAGCTCATGTACTATCAGTCTACCTGTGGTGAACATCATTTCTGTGTTCTCACGTTATTTTCTGGAAAGCGTCTCCGTCGATCTGCAGAAATGTTTAGTTGAGCTTCATTTTAACAGGCAAAACTTTGAGCCGCTATTTTCACTATTTTTAGTTATTTTTTGACTAAATGATTAATCCTTTAATTAATCAGCGCATTAATGAATAATGAAGTCTTACAGGAGCTGCAGCATCATTTGACTGTCGTGATTTTTTTTTTTTTTAGTGATGAAACATTTGAGCCACACTCTGATGTGGTCGTCCTCTCGTCAGCAACAACTCCACGTGTTTGTTCTCTCTTTATGAGCGCATAAAACACTGCGTAACGGACGAAACGTCGTTAAAACGGCTTTAATAATTAATGACTTCATCTGATAGAAATCTGTGCATGATGAAGAAGGGAGAACGTAGAAATAAAGGAGTTTGTCTCCAGGCTGAGGACACTAACACACCTGAGACACGCCGCTGTCAACGCTTCCCTTCAGCGGATCTGTTTTAGCACGTCTGAGGCGGAGTTAATGAAAAGTTACAGGAGAAAATCGACAGGGTTGGCTCAAAACGAAAGTTGTTTTTTTGCCTCCTGGCGTCACTGCTTAGCTTTGGACACTAATGCAGGCCTGACAGTCAGTCAGAAACACAACCGGCCAGGGGATAAAGACAGACGAGTCCAACCCGCGAGTGATGAAATGTGAAGAGGGGGCGAACAAGAAGCCGGCCGGCCGGCGGAGGAGGGAGCGGAAAAGGGAAGAGGCGGCGTGGAGGGGGAAACAGACGGCCCTGTGGACGGCAGCGTGGGCGTCTTTTTTTTTTTTATTGGTGGCATGAGAGGAGAAATCAATAAAAGAGGTGAAAAAAAAAGCCTCCCGGTTTTAAGAGCCCTATCACCGCGGCAATTAAAGGGGCCTTCAAAGAGCTGCTCTAATCAGCGGTTAAATAAAGATAGGAGCAGGCGGCGCTTTGGATGCCTCTGCTCCTGTAATCTAACACCTACTGCCCCTCGCTCGGTGGCCCCTTGAACTCAACGTGTGTGTGTCTCATTCTTGTGTGTTTATGTGGGTTTTTTTCCTCTCCGCTCACACACATGTTGGCGAACGGAGGACGTGTCTTTTGACAGCTTCTATACGGTTAACAGACTCTTAAAAAGGCAGATTAACCCGTTTAAGCTTCCTCTCCGCGTCCCTCTCGTGTCTGACCTCTGTCTAAACCACAGTGAGACGAAGCAGATCCGTACGCTCGGCTCATACGTATATTGCGGTTTACAGTGAGGCCGTCGACCCTCTGTACCCGTGACCCTTCCGCTTACCTGTCGCCTTATCTGCCGCGCCATAGACTCATTCTTCATGTGTGCAGGTTCTCACCGTGATAAGGTGCCGGCCGGTGAGTCAATACTCCAGCCTTGGGTCTGTCTTCACGAGCCTCTCCCTGCTTAAAGAGGCACTATGTGGACAGAGCAGATTCCAGGCTGAGCAATGAGTTTGCTTTAGGTACACAGAGGCCAAGATAGACAGGTGAAGAAAAAAAAAGGCCTTTGCACAATGTCACTGAATGTCATTCCACGATGTTAAAGTTTATAGGGTGAGCTGCTTCAGTCTGACCTCGCTTTGTGAAGTCGTCTTTATGAACTTTTATATATGTTGAGGGCAGACACGCATTTAGCGTTTGGCTTTTACCAAACAGTTCCAGCTCAGTTCTGCTCCCAGATTACACTTGGATTTGCTGTGCACGATGGTAACGACTCAATTAGTGAAGCTCAGTTGCTGCATTTGTTGGTAGTCGGTCTGTAATCGACACGAGTCTGCACCACTTTAACTGTTAAACATCGGAGGCACACAACTAGACATCTAAGAACCGGACGCCTACATTACCCACAATGCAACTTCACCTGATGGTTCAGTTAACATTCAAGTGCATCGAGCAAGCAGAGGGTGGTGTACGTTTAAAAAATAAAATATAATCCTGTAGAAAATGTTGAAAATCTGGCAGCAAGGGTGCCAGAAATAAATACAAAAAGGTGAAATACAGTAATGTTCAATGACAGTAAAAAAAAAAACAAAAAAACAATGGGGATATCTGTAAAATATCAATATTTTTAACTAATTTAAATAGAGTAAAACAGTGTAATTCTTTGGTCAGATATTGTAAAATAATTAATAACTGTTCGTTTGCTTAACAGTTCATGTATGTATGTACATATTTATGTGGAAAACCAGGAGCACAAAGGCTGCAGCACCGGTGATAGTCAGATATTTAACCAAAACTCGCCTTAACCTGCGAGGTTACAGACAAACAGCTGTGATTACACATGAACAAAATACCCAAAAGTAACGTACAGTTGTGACTCCATAATCTGACCCTTAACAATCCTAAACCTGCTATCTGACAGGTTTTTAGGAAAAACCAACAGAACCCATAAAAACAGCCTTAACATAGCGACAGCCTTGGATTGTGACTCCGACATGACATTTAATGTCACCAATCAGGATGACGGCGTATTATCTGACTGAACAATCCCACAGATTGGCTACGTTCACACTGCAGGACTTGATGCTCAATGAGGATTTCTTTGTGACTTCGTTCACGTTTCCAGTTCAATGCGACTTGTATGTGATCTGCTGTGTGAACTTCATACGACCCAAAAGTGTCCCGCATGCGCAGAAGAGGACACGACGACGTCACACGCAGCGAGCGTGCTCAGTGTTTATGGAAGTAAACATGGATGGTAACGGTGGAGCGTATCTGCCACTCCCCCGCCGCCACCGATGGAGGAAACAGAAGTGTGAGCGCTAACTAAACTAGCATCAGCAGCCAAGTACTGCCTGTGTGTTCTGGACACTTCCACCCCGTCAGAGCGCTGCCCCGGGGTGGAAGTGGCCAGAACGTGCACAACTGGTCAGTTAGGCTGAAATCCAGCGATGCGTAGTGTTCTAACAACACACTAGTTATTATAACTACTATGAACAATAATTAACAACTAATGATCCTTCCAGCATCAAGCCCTCCTTGTATCTCGACCTCCGTCTTGACAATCCGACAGCCTTGATATCAGACATAGAAGAAGGTTTTACATTTATTGTCGGACTGTATTTAACAAAAAACCAACAAACAAAAAGTTTGCATTTCAAAATGGAACTTTTAAATCTACAATCCTGAATCATTTGTCAAGGATTCAAGGATTCAAGGCCTTTATTGGTCACAGACACAGTTAAACATAGTATAACGCACTAGAGTCTTGTAATTTTTCACGTAAAGAGAAGACTATTTGAACATGCATAAGTTTATTTTATTATTTTTTTCCATTTTTCACCTTTCAGTCTGTAAAACCGGTGTAGTGAAGCGCCCTGTTGTGATCATAGAGCAGCTCCGTGGTGCACTCAGTTATCTCTCTCACAGCTTCTGCTCTCTGCACTGACAGAATGAACACAACAGGATTAATGTGGCTATTGATTGCATTTTGATAATCTGCGGTACAAGATAAAGCAAACCTTGTTGCTCTGTATTAAAAAGCACATGCGGCTGATGTTTGCTGGGTGTATAAGCCCTGATGCAACCTTCAAGTGAAGAGCACGTCTGGTACCTCGAGGTTCCACCGTGATGCTATCAGCGGGTGAGAAGCTGAACTGTGGATCACTTCCTGCACGAGAGGTGGCCCTGCGCTCACTTGCTTTTCATATCTAATGCTAATAATCTGATAAACTCACGGGTATACAATGTGTGCTGCTTAGACTGTGAAGTAGATCTGATCAGGACTTTGTAAGGGTTCAGATTAGATTGGATCAAACTGCAAACACACACCTGTAGTCTGTGTCATTCTGATGTTCCCCCAAATCCTCCCTGCCTCCTCCCTATTAACCCTCGTCACCTCGGCCTCCCGGCACATCCCCGTTGTTAAGCCGGCATTATCAGCGGGCTCATTAGGACGGCATTAGTGTCAGAGATGGACACAGTGATACGACTCCACAGCTGGATCAGGGAAGCCGGAGAAGACCTCGAGCCGTTCTCTCTCTCTTTTTCTTTTTTTTCTCTTTAATCTCCTTCGCGGCCGATCGGTCTCTTCATGCTATTGTTCAGGGATGCCTCAGTTCTGACACCGGAGGTCAGAGGTCGGTCGTCCACAGGAGCCGGTCCGCTCCTTCCTCCCAGTGCACTGTCACTATGATTCACCACTCACACGGGTCGCTGTCACTCGGCGCCGACACAGCCGTCACTCACGCCGGTGGATCTGCGCACGGCGACGCTCGCGGGCAGACGCACGATTTTATCGGCGGACCTCGTGTGCTTAGAAACCACGATGAAAAACAAGAGAGTACAACCCAGTGACCCAGCGTTTATTAGACAAATTAATATTCCTGATTTCATTTACATGTAACGAGCCGTGTTTTTACTCGTCACGTTTGGCTCCGTTAGTCAGCAGGTCAGATATCCGCCTCATCATCGTCTTTGAATTCTCTGATTTATGAGAGGCGGCTGTTTGTTTGATGACGGTCAAGGCCACCTGAAGATAAAGGGAAATCCATTTAATTACTTCCTGTATTGTCCCTTCACTTAACCTTGATATAAACATTCATCCCACGGCGCCGCTGGTGGAGGATTCTGGGAAAAGCAGCAACACAACAAGTGTCTTTATTATTATTTTAGATTTTAGTTTACTGTGAAAAAGTTCCCTACAAGCCTTAAAGCTGCACTTTTTAGGCACATCTCAGGTTGTTTGTTAGTAGTTTTGATGTTTACGGCGCCGTTACAGCCATAAAATCAAAGTCCAACCAGTGTTTTTATGAAACGGCAAATCAGATACCATGAATCAGCAGATCTGTTGGGCTCCACGTGTACGGTCCTGGAAAGTGACGCCGGATGTAATAAATGTTGTCATTTGTAGGGTTTTGCAGAATTTCTTTTTTGATTTGTTAAGGATGATGTGAAGGGTCTGAATAGAAAGATGAATAAAACAGTCTCACTGCAGGTAAGAGGCTTTTGGTGTAAACATGTTATCTGGACGTGTTCGGAGAGGGAAGGCACCTCAACCCGAAGAGAGTGACGCCTGTTTTTAATCGCTGTGAACTCATTTAACTTGCACCCCTACAGAAACAGAACAACCATGTGTTGAAGCAGTACGACACAGTGACCATACATCATTTAAAAAAAAAAAAAAAATCTGAATCCGATTATTTGTGTTAAAAAAATTGAGGAAAAAAATCCAGTTCTGCTGAAATGTCTTTGTCATGTGACCACCTCTTTTCGCTGAGTCACACTTAGCTTCACCGTTGCACAGAATGTTTTGTGTTTTATATCATCTGCTGCATGCAAGTAGTGTAGTTTTGACAAATCCTTAATGATGCACGTAGAATATGGTGATTTTGATGTAATGTCACAATTTGAAGCTTAGATTGGGACAGTTTTTTATTCTGATTGACATGTGATTGATCGTGATTGACATGAAAATCAAATGATCTGTGTCTTTGGTTTCTGGCTCTGATAAATTGTGGGGTTATGCAGATTTTTTTAAAGTTAATATCCACAGTTATTAATGCCGTAGGGTCTTTGCCTTATATTCATATTAGTCAGTTTACGCTCCATGGTCGATGATACTGTCTTATTATGAGCTATAGACGGGTAAAGTCGTGTTCTGTGTCATTCTTTTATAGGTTTTAAATTCTCAATATGTAAACTTTTCAGATGTACCGTAATGTCCGGACTATAAGCACATTTCACACTGCGGCTTAAACAACGATGCAGCTAATTTATGGATTTTTATGGATTTTTACGAATTTGTCTCAAGACCAAAGTGACATTGAGAGCGAGAGCGAAAGAGAGGCTGAGGAAGTGATGAAGTGATTCTGAGGCTGACGAAGACGACTTTAGTGGTTTTGGTGCAGGAGGAAGATGAAGATAGCGATCGGTGACTTTTCCTGGTAGCTGCTGGAGTTTTTATTAACCAGACGTGTTATAGGCAGTGTTCAGAAAAAAGCATCTATAGTACGTATTTAATAAAAAGTTAAAAAAATCTTTCTGAGTTCCAACGTGGACCAGTGCGGCCTGTATATGTACAAAACTGGTTTTGTTTTTACAGTTAGTGGGTGCGGCTTATATTCAGGTGCCCCAATAGTCCAGAAATTACGGTAATCACACCATAAATAAGACTTAACCTCAAAATTTAAGCTGTTGAGTTGATTCATGATACCAATCATTCCCTTTTTTATTTTTATTTTTTTACTGGAAAGCACTTAAAAACCACTGACTTGACCTCATAAAAGGACATGTTCTTCACACACTGATGTTTAATTTCAGGTACATCAGCCCACAGATTCTTTTTGCCTCAGTCAGCTGTTCAGGCCCGTTTAGATTCAAACCGGAGGCGCAGAACTCCCCGTCAAAACAAACGCTCCGAGGGCCGTGTTCAGATTTCCACCTTCAGCATCTTTTCCACGTGAAGCAGATGCGAGTGTCGCTCTCTCCCCGACGGAGGCCGAGCAGCCTTGGCCCTGTGACCCAGATAGCAGCACTTAGGAAACCACTGCCCACATTCCCATCGCTGGCAAATGGCTCCTTCTCCTAATCATTAACACGCAAATGGACCATGTTCTCGTGCGCCCGCGTGTGTGTTGAAATGTGTGTTAGCCGCGTACTTTGCGCTTGACATAAAGCTGTGATAGATATAAAAAGCCGAGACCTACTTAGAGCTCGGGTTTAAATTTAGCAGCACGAGATACTCGCAGTCGGAGTCTTTACCTCCGTCTCTCTCTCTGGGTGTTCAATGTGTGCTTAGGAGCGGATGTTTGAATGGGTGTGTTTGTCTGGTAGAAGAGAAGCCGGCAGACGTTGGCTGACCTTGTCATTTGCAAAAGGTGCTGTAAGTTTTATGATACAACCAGAAGTGTTTGATCCGTGCAGCAGAACGTGTGTGAGTGTCGAGCCGTGTTTTCTGCAGCTGTCTCAAACCTTTTGTTTACATCTTATAAATAAAAAGAAAAAGGAAAGAAAAAAAAACTACAACAACACAAAGGATCTGTCAGACGTCCCGCTCTGTGATTTTTCTCCCCCGGCCCCTTAAGGCTGTTCATTAAAAAACAAAAAGAAGGAGATAGAAGAAAGGAGGGAGCAGGTGAAGAGATGAAAAGCCAGCGAAGGCCTGACTCAACGGTATCGGGTGTTCAGGTGTGTGTGCGCAGAGATCAGAGGTGAGAGGAGTGTGTGGGAGCGAGCGCGACAGGGTCTCCCGCGTCGGGCCGCCAGTGATTGGCTTCCCCTCTGTCAGCTGACAGGCGGCCTTTGCAGCCGCCCGCCTCGGGGGGCATCTGATAGGCCGCCGGGGCCCTGAGGCGACAGGTGAGGGGCAAAGTTCAGAGCAGAGCAGCCGGGGCGGAGGGAAGGATTCAGAAACACAAAGCTGCTTTGAATATACGGGAATCACTGATCGATTTAAATAAAGAAAATGGAGCTACAAGCAAACATTCCTGGAATTGTTTTAGGGCTTTGTTATGTTTTTCTGTCAGTTTATGGACACAACAGTTAATAATATTCAGAGATTTTTTAAAAATGCAGCCATAAAGACAGCCACCCTGTGTAGTTTTTTGTTCAGAAGAAAACACCTAAACGTAATGAGGAATCTGTAATGCTAACGCTGAGAAGCCACAACATTAAAACCTCTCATCTCGTTAAAATCAGTTAAGTCACTTCTCATGAGGCAGCTAGAAGCGTTTCTTATAGTTGATGTGTTAAAAGCAGAATAAATGGGCCGACTACAGATCTGGTGGGCTGATGGGAACCGAGCTGTGATGGGCTGAGTCGGGGCGTCTCCAGACAGCAGGTGTTGTTCAGTGTTTCTGGTATGCAGGGTCTGAAAGTAGACCAAAGAAAGGACGAATCAGCAACGAGACTCACTCATGAGTTTGGGATGCTGCCCTGTGTGGTCTGGTGTCACAGAAGAGTTCGTGTGGAACAGAAGCATTAATGCTGGCCGTGATAGGAAGGTACCAGAACACACAGAGCAACACGACCTGCTGCAGACCAGTGAGAGCGCCCACGGTGACCCCCATCCACGGTGACCCCCGTCCACCGTCAAACCTGAACCATGCAACGATAAGGACGACGGTCGCGCTTTGTTTTCACGTCATGTAGACTTTGCATTGGACGGCAGCAGGATGCTCTGGACGACCAGCAGAGGCAGCGTGATGCTTTGACCAAACCTCAGGTGCTGCTGTGCTGCTCTGACGTCGACCTGAACACGGTTACGGACCTCCCCTTCACGATGGCCTCTGTCAGCGGGTTTACTCTCCCTCCCACGCTGCAGATAAACTTTCAGGAATGATTTGAGGAACATGACAAAGAGCTCCAGGTGTTCCAGATTCCCCACATCTCAGTCCAACATCTGTCTGGATAAACAAGTCCGATTCACGATGGTTCCACCTGCAAATGTTCCAGGACTTGGTGCCTGATGCCACAGGACACCCTGACAGTTCTCGTGGGTCCAGGTCTTAAAAGCTGTTTTGGTAGCACAAGGGGGACCTACATGATATCAGGATGGATCTATGAATGTGTAGAGGTGTTGGATGTGGAAGGAAACACAGCTTATAAATCTCACCATGGAAATCATGAATTAAGAACAACTAAAAAAGATAAAGAACAAAAGATCCCAAATCAACAAAGGTGCAGCGCAACATTAATAATAATATGGATCAGATGTGGCATATAACAAATCTTTATTTATGTAATCTACTTCCTCCTTTAACGGTTATTTTTCATCGTCCACATTCCACAGAAAGGGAGAAGCAGGGAGCGGTGGTCTGATTAACAGAATGAATGAGTAACTTCCTGGTGCGAGCGCAGCGACTGGGTGTGTGAGTGTGTTTGTTATCTAGCCGGCGTGTTTTATCGGGATCAAACAGCAGCTCGGGCATTAGCTACAGAGGACTCTGCTCTTTTATCTGCCGGGGATAATAATTCTATTCATGCCAAAAGCAGGAGCAGCCGAGGCAGGCTATGTTCAAGGAAAACGGCTAAGGCCGGGGATTTGGTGATGGGAATTCACCCGCATCAGTCTCACGCTACACAATCCAAACATTCAAAGACGAGCTGTGCTGCCGGCTTCCCTTGCTCAAGAGCACCAGGGCTGTCGTTCCTGGAACAGACAGAAGCTGCCTGGTGAAGATTTCCAGACATGGAAGCTGAACAATTAGCTTCCAGAGCCAAACCGTCTTCTCATCAGGGCACCGCCACGTCCGGCACTTCCCAGACCGCCGGTGGTTTTCCATTCTGCACTGTTTGTGTTGAATAGACGGAAGCACACTTGTACCTTCCAAAGGACCATCCTGATGAATAGGTTTGTTCTTTTTTAAAATAAGCTTCCCATCAGGGAAGGGCAGTGACCGACCAA
>NW_007578951.1:66748-85520 GCF_000690725.1 Stegastes partitus | reverse complement strand
TTCATTTTTTACAGTGTAATCCTTTCATGCCCATATGGTGCAGCATGGAGCACAAGTTTGTTTTTTAATTTGCGTAAAAAACCACGTATTCCAGGACATTTTTCCATTCCATGCGAGGTTCTGCCCCGGTCCGTTTCCTGAGCGGTTTCCAGACAGTCTCCAGGAAGCCACCGATCCCAAGAAAGAATTCGCCTCTCGTGGAGCAGCGACGTGTTGTTTCAGCGCAGATTACCAAACAATGTACGACACGTCAATTAGCGAGTTTCAGAAAGTCTCGTCTCTCCTCTCGGGGATCTATTAATCTCCGGTGTTCCGTGGTTTCAGGGGACTTCCACTCTCAGATGAGGGTGGCCCGAACTCGAGCCCTCAGTCAGCTCAGACATCATCTAGAGACAGACGCAGAGCAGGTATGGATTAACATAATCCACCTAAATCAACTCTCTGGATGACAGCCAGACTCGCAGCACACACACTACACCCACATGTACATACTTTCTCCTCCACCTCTCGCTTCATACAAGAAAGTCTTTGACATGATAATTACATGAAGTGCCTGCTCATACATAAAGCGCGCCGTAAATCACCTCTTTTAATAGACCAACACACCTGCGTGCACCTGAGCGTCGATCACCACCTTGGGCGAGCGCAGCGTGCTGAAAAACACACCCGGCAATTTGGTAATATCGCCCCAATTGAAGATCGAATGTATAACGAGTGAATGGGAAGACGTACCCACGGTGTATGTTTTCATTGCCTATTAAATCATTACCCTCCCACCCTGACAGCGTCTTTGAACTGTCACAGAGCAGACATTTCCTCGCCAGATATATGGATTTTTTTTGCCCAACCCCCTTAATTTTAGTACAACACAATGCAGGCTGAGGGACAGGGTGGTGGTGGGGGGGAGGTGAGGGGCAGGGGCTCTGTCGTTTGATGTGTTCTTACCCCATCCAAAGTAAAATACCCCTCCAGCTTTGATGTGTTACCTTAAAACCCTTCCCCCCCTCCTCCCTGACTTCAGTCCCCTCGTAGGAAGCTATCATGTGCGCACATGCTCGGCCAGGTAGCCGCGGCTAACGGCGTTTGGTTTCTGTGCATGTGTGCGTGGTTTATGTAAGCGGAGGTATGCGTGCACACGGAGGTCGCGCCGCTTGCCAGCGTCTCTTCATACTAGCCGTGGTACAACAGGGATTGGGCAGGCTTTGGGAGATTTATTCGCCCTGGGAGTTTGAGTGAGCGAGAGGAAATACCCTTAACAAGCAGAGTCAAAGTGTGATTAGCGTTCATTTTTTCCTCCAGTCTCTTCGTTTGTGTGTGCGCCGCTCTCTTCTGGTGACTCACATCCCTCAAGTAATGACACATTATCCCTCAACACACGCGGTAAGCTCCCGCTACTTTACAGCCGTGATCAAAAGCGCTCGTCCTACATGTTGTTTCATCGCTCCGATCTGCACACGGAGGCCGAGCGCCGCTTTCATGACGAATCTCAAGTTTTAAATCCAACTTATTGCTCTTAGCGTGAATCAGAACTCCCGGACCGATCCCCAGCTTCTCACGACGGATGTAAAAGTTTGTTTGCGATACTCGTACGACAAACCCGGTAGTTCTGTTTATGATGAACTCCTAACCTTAACCAGTTGTGCGGGCCTAACGAGGGTCCTGCCAGGTTTGGTCCGGCAGTAATATGGGTCCCCCCCTGCACCTCCCCAGTTGGACACTAACGAGACGCCGCTTACTGACCTCTGCAGCGGCTCAAATTAGATGTAAATTGTGCCTGATTTTTACGGGGGTCCCTAACGCGATCCAGATCCCCCCGCCATCGCGGCCAGCGGGTCAACGCCGTGAGAACGTCTCGCTCCCTAACGACATTTGGAGTGGTCGATGAGAGGGGTCGCGGGTAATGGTGACCTCACTGGCCTACACTTCACTTCCTTCTAATTAGAGCGCTGGGCCAGATCAAAAGAGCCAACCGCATCGCAGCGGGAGGGCTACTGAAGAAGGAGGGGAGGGCAGTAAAGACGAAGAAGAAGAGGAGGAGGAGGAGGAGGAAGACCAGGAGGCCAGGAGGAGGGTGAGGTAGCAGCCCCCTTTTTCTATAAGTAATGGGGTGCAGTGAGGACGAGGGGGGAATGTGAGGGTTTTTTTCATTAGTCCTGGAGGTCAGGGGGGCACTCAACCTGTGTGCGGAGGTATGGACGCTCTTCTATAGGTGGCAGGAGAGCCTTAAAGAGGGGAGGCTAATAGAGAGGTAGTGGAGGGGAGAAATGCATTTGTGTGAGAGGTGCAGAGGGAGGAGAGAGGGGCTGAGGGGTTAAGCGCAGGAGAGAATAAAGCATTATTACACGGCCTTTCAGGAGAAGCACCTCGGCGCTGTCTGCCGGCCTGCTCTGTGTCGGCCCACAGCTGTGGAGACGGACCCAGACACATAGGAAGTGGAGAATTTAGCACTTCCTCAGCCGTGGATGTGTGTGGCTCAGAGCCCCCGGTCTGAACATATGGACGGACGCAAAGGGGCTGCGCACACACACACACACACACACACACACACACACACTCGCAGCGTTCGTCTGTGGAAGCCGCGGACACACAAGACCATCACACAATAACAAGCGCCAGATTACATCTGTTACCACGGTTACTAATGAGTGCACAAGCAGCCGGGATTAGAATATATAATTGAAGTATCCACTCGGGGACATTTTGTTCCAGGAGAGCAAGAATGTAAAGACAGGAAATCGCTGCGTGGTCGTAAAGGTTGCGGCGGAGTTCTGTGGAAAATGTTGTCGTGTTTGGTGCAGAGGATAAATTGTTATGCATAAAAAAAACAACAAGACACAAATGAGATGAGCCTGAGAAACAGATGAGAAGATCGATGTAGCGCTCATATCTGTGCAGTTAATGAAGCTGGATGAAGGTTTTATGGATCTTCTCATCAAAATGTCAACAAGAAAGTGGATAATAAATAAGCTGCTCAATGAAAACTCAATCAATATTTATTTAAGATATTCTGAGATGCAGCGCGCGTCTGTGGATTAAGATTTAAAATATTGACAGGCGATGATTAGTTTATTATATATGCATAAGCGTCCCAGTCATTAAGGCTGCAGCGTTCAGGCTGATACCTGGAGCATCTCATGTGGCATTTCATTCATTTTTATTTCCTGACACGTGCAAATGAAACACGGGAATCCATTCAACAACAAACCAACCATGCAAGAAGGAATAACACGCTGTGCTAATTCACTGAAGTCTCTGCTGCTGATTTCGCTCCCTGTTCTGCCTGGCAGGCTCAGATCAGGGCAAAAAAACCCTCCACAGTTTATGATTTGTGCTTTATTTGGCAGGTTGATGACTTAAATTACACAACAGAAGGACCTTAAAAAACTGGTAGAAAAGCCAAACAGAAGGAACTCCAGTGACAACAACACTGATGGGACGTGAAAGACGAGACACTGATGTCACACCAGACATTGTTTTAAAAACAGCTTTCTAACTACTTTTGAACAGTTTGCACTTGTTTTACTTGTTGTGCTGCTTTGTTATGTTGCAGATAATGACGAATGAAACCACAGAAAAATATTAGAATAGTAAATGATGTCCACTTCAAAAATCCGTATTTTTAAAAAAAAATGGTGATTTGATTCATTCAATGGGCTGCAGGTGGCTCAGTGGTTAGCACTGTTAGCGCCTCACAGCTAGAAGGTCGCCGGTTGGCGTCCCGGTGAGGACACCCGGGATCTTCCTGCGTGGAGTCTCCATGTTCTCCCCGTGCAGCGTGGGTTCTCTCCGGGTTCTCCGGCTTCCTCCCACAGTCCAGAAACATGCTGAGGTTAATTGGTGATTGTAAATTGTCCGAAGGTGTGAATGTGAGTGTGCTTGGTTGTCTGTCTCTAAGTGTAGCCCTGTGATAGACTGGTTACCTGTCCAGGTGAACCTGCCTTCACCCTGAGTCAGCTGGGATAGACTCCACCACAAACATATGGCGTTAGGCAGTCACTGAGAAAAGTAAGAAGGTTCTGGGAGCATAACAAAAAAAATAAAATATCTGGTTTCCCAATTGGTGGATGCTGCTCATAAACGTCTGCATCAGGACAACACTGCACTTAATAACACTTAAGGTCCAATCATTAAGGTGCTGCCAATGTTTCTTCTTCTTCTTCTAACGAGGACGTTCTCTCTTTGTGCCATCAATGAAACTCTTCATGTGTTTTGTCATTTTGCTGATATTTGTCAAACACGGTAGACGGCGCTTCACTTTCCACTTCCTGTCAGCTGACTGCACAAACACACATTGATATCGAGCATGTTTTAGACAGATGGGCAGGTTTCTCCGTCATCACGCTCGCTTTGTTCAGAGGCAGAGGCCGGCGGTCGTAAACGTGGCAATTTCTTAATCAAACCAATTTTTATTAGAATCAAAGATAAATGTGTTGAAGTAGCCAGCTGGACTTAAACGGGTGGTTCAGCGTTTGGCCGGCAGCCAGCACTTAGCTCAGTTTAACTTGGTCTGAATTAAGTGAATTGGAGAAGAGTGGAGGTGCTCCATGGATCCTCTAGTGTGAGGACACAGTGTTCTCTGGAGTCAAGTTTCAAGACGGCTGCTGTGACTGTATGGCTACGCTCAGGACGTTGTGCCCTGGTGCTGCTCCTGCATAATAATTAGTGTGATTTCTTATTTATTTATTTAGAGCGCGTCGTACCAAATCCAACAATGATCTCTATGTGTGAATGAGGGAGCGTGTTCCAGTATCGTTACCATAAAACCTAATCAACGTTTTTTATGATTGTTTGGAATGCAGGCCGGAGCAACGCAGCACAACAAGCTCTAGACGGTAATTTTGCAGAGCTCTGCTGTCTAAACTCAGGCAAATCCGCTGGTTTTCGTCCACGGGACTGGATGAAACACAGGATATAGCTCCAGCGCGGTGCAGAGCTTCCCCTGCGTGTTCTCATAAGCGTGCCGCGGACGGGAAGATTGGGAATTTCATATGCAGCCGGCAGCTCTGCGCCGGGATCAGCGAGCGGTGAAACTTCAGCCCGGGAAGTTCACGGCGCTTTGATGGAGCCAGAATTCCGGGAGCTTGTGGTAATATGGGGATAAGGCCGTGTCATCCCTGTCACTCACCTGGATTTATCAGCAGGAAATCTGGAAATGAGACAACATTCCTGCGCCCGTCAGGAACTCGGACAGGTTGATGAGCAGACAAAGAGGGCCCCAGTCGCAGACGAGATGTGATTTGACACCGAACCATCTCGCACTTTGTCAAAATACATAATCTTCCCCGAGAGGAAGAGTTTTGGTCGGACAAACTTCTCACAGATGGTGGCGACTGAAAACCTGTTTACAAAAAATAGAATCGGACCTTTTTCTGCCGGCTCCGTGCAGCCCCGGAGGCGAACCAGTGAACTATGTACAACCCCCTGCTATTGATGTTGACATGTTCACTGACCTAGTCTATCCACACACACACACACGTAATTGGTCCAGCCCTTTCGTGCTAACCGGCGCTGATATCATCTGTGTTGTCTGATACGCTCCGATCTGACCCCAGTGTGTGCCTCGGCTGCCCTCTGGTTCTGTACGTACCCATCGGAGCACAAGACCCCCAGTGGGCTCAGTGACCCTGAGATGAGCTTCTCTGGGACCCTGCAGGGCCAGAAAGCACTTCTTTCATTCATGGGGTGTACGAGCAGCTCCGCCACAAATCGCTGGCGTAAGTTGGCAGTTTGTATAAATAACAGAATATTTCATAGACAAACAAGAGGCGGCATTCATAGAAATCCCGTTTCGGAGCGAGCCCCTGAGGTGAGGACTTTCTTTTTACGCGGAAAAATTTTAAAGCGTAAATACCGTGTGCATAGCTGCAGGTTTTTACAGGGCGGCGACGAACAGCTGCTCTTTTTGTTGATTCATCTATTAATGATTCTTCATGAATAATTTAAACTATAGAATGTCAGAGAATAGTTAAAAAAAAAACAAGAAGTGCGACGTTAGAAGCCTTGTTTTACCCAAAGACAGACGCTTTATATGTATAAAACAACGACGTGCATCTGAAGCTGGAGTCAGAGAACGTGTTGGATATCAAATGAGACTCCTTGCAAAAGATTTTAAGTAGTTTCTGGAAAAAGAAAAATCGAAAATTCCTCAAACAACATCAAATATCAGGGTTTCCTGCTTTTCTTTGGGTTCTTAACTGAACATCTTCACGTTTTGGTCGATTGTTGTGATCTGACTTTTGAAGGTAGTTTTAAATTAAATCCACCACATCGTCTTATGTAATCGTGGGCTCGTGGGAGAAATTAAAATGAGAAATAGGACTGCTGCCACAGTGGATTGTACAAACAATGAGAAGTTATCCAGCCTCACTCAGCAGCATGAGATCAGCAGAAAACACCCACAGTGAGTCGAACTAATAGAGACAGAGGAATAATTTATACCGCTTAATCCATCTGTTCGTCCACATTCTGTCAGCTCACCTTATTACCTCATTATATCATTGTGCTCTTAAGTATATAATAATGGCATCTTATCCCTTTTAAAGCCGCGGCGTGCTGGTGACAGATGCTGTCATAAACGTGCACGGGACATATGCCAACACATGCACTGTACCACACACCTGCGATGATTCACGGAGTTGTTCAGGCACAAAAATACGATTGCAAACACGGCGACGAGCAGCAGCCAGCCATCCACACCAGCTCATCATGGTAACAATTACTGGGGTAATCAATTGACTAAATTATAGACCAATAACTGAGGCCTTATTGTCTGAAGGGGGAACACGGCGGCCTTCATCTCCGCTGTCCAGCCTGAATGCATCATTTTGGGCTTGACCTCTTGCAACCCATGAACTCCTCCGCTCTCTTCCCCACCCCTAATACCTTCCTGTTTCCATTAACAGGCTGTGGAGGTCACGCTGTGTAAAGGTCAGGGTTTAAGGGTCACGCTGTCACTCAGGCGGAGGCCAAAAATAGGTGCCGTGTGATTTTAACCACGGAAGAGCTGGGAGCTACGGTCCAGCAGCGTGTTGAGTTATGTCTCCACACCATTAAGCTCCTCTGCACAGCGTCTAGCGTGCACTCCAAACACCCACATGCATACATCAGTGCTACTGTATACTGACGAAACATCCGCGTAAGTTGTTGCTTGACCTAAATACCGAGTTCATTGTTCAAAACACAAAAGCAAACTAACTGGAAGAAAACAGTTCTTTAAAGCAGCCCACAGGAATCCAGTGATAATAGCTGGGAGGAGAGGTGGCCAGGTTGTTAAAACGCTGGTAAAACTCCTTGAGGTTGGCTGCAGCGGGGCTCTGGCTCTGCGGCGGATGTTTGCTGGCGCAGACGCAGGCATCGGCCACGGTGCTAACGCTGCAATGTAAATCAAAGCCGCTCTGTTCGCGCTGCAACATAAATCAATCACATCCTCGCTACCACAGTCTGCAGGAGCTGAATGGGCCTGCATCGCAGGTCGCATTCCCAAACGGTGTCTCACCTGCGGCTGCCGTGGCAACAGGACTGTTATGGTTTACCGGAACTCTCTCTTCGGGGTTTTTCTCTGGTGAACTCATGTTTTGAGATGTGCCTCTCTCCAAGACGCTGCAACATGAGAGTGCTTCTTAAGGCTCTTATGAATAGAACAAAGCGACGTAGCTCATTAACTGACACACAAGTGACAAATGGTGCGCGGCGCTGGACGTGTGTGCAGGTATCGGCAGTTACTTGGAAGCTAAGAGGACATAGTTTACCTAACAGGTCTGGTTATGCGTGCTTAACATCTGCTGCATCTGCCGTGGGAGTATGTTGAGAAGCCCTTATCTGCAGTTCAACAGAAAGCACTCCAGAGCAAAGGGCACTGTTAAGAAAGAGAGGATGTAAAACATCCAAAGTCAGTGACTTGGCAGGCGTTGGAGTTTTTGTTTTTGCCGTCTTTTACGACTCGTAATTCAGTAAAAGCACAAATATGTGATGGCGTGTTGCTGCAAAATCTTGGCACTGTGGTTTTATTTGTTCTCAGCTTTCTGTTGTTTTGTGTTCGCAGGATCGATGACGGGTTTTTGTCAGAAACAGCGAATTTCCTCGCGAGTAAATCGTAGATTTAGGTGCAGACGAGCTTCTACGATCAGCTATGCGTGCTGAATATTTTTCACTGCGAGACAAAGTGGAAAAAATGTGTTTGACATTTCTGTGGAAAGGAAGAAAAATGATAATAAATCACACCTGTGTGAGGTTGTCTTCCTCTTTCGGAGGATGTGGAGGTTTGGAGCTGCCTGTATCTGCTGCTATAAAGATTCCTGCCTCCTGACCCGGAAAGGCAGGCCTGTAATAAGAACCATCAAATAATGTGATTGATCGCTCGACACCAGCGAGAGGAGAGAACGCAACAGGCTGGATGGGCCGGTGCTTGCCAGCGCCGAGGATGGTATGTGGGTGTGTGTGAGAAAAAAGTGAAGATGAGACGGAGAGCGAAAGAGGGACTTGTTTAATAGGGAGGATGGAGGGAGGGGGGCACGCTTTCTTTTTCTTTTTTTTTTCCAAGAGCGAGATGACAGATGGAACTAGAGGCTTAGAGGAGAGCAGAGAAAAAAGTGGAGAAACGAGACTAAAGACACTGACATCAAGAGGAAGAGAAGGTTGGACGAGTCGAAATGAGAGGGATCAGCGACAGGGACCCCATTAACCTGCAGCCAGGTGTAAATCACACAAAGTCTGGGCCTGACTCTCCGCACCAGGACCCGGTGTGTTCCTCTGACCTGCTGATTACTGCGCTGTTTCTCAACAGCTTTGTCTCACAGCAGTTAAATGCGATTAAGGTGACACTGACATGATGGATGCCCTGCGAGCACAATGAGCTGCAGAGGAGGAGGGAGTGGTGGAGTTGAGCAATTGTTCATCTTCCATTTTGCATACCTGATGTCATATTTAAGTCTTTACAGCTCAGTTTGCACAAAGTGATTAGAGGCAAGCGGCTGCACATGTACCTGTGAGTGGGCGGAAGCACGATCTGCTGAGTCTACTTGAATTAGAAAAAAAATTCGGTTATGTGTGTGTTTGTGTGTAAACAAGATTTTTTTGACAGAAAATGTGCGACTTTTCCAAACTGCCAAGAAGCTGCGTTATGCCGGTGTCATAATCCCTCTAATCCGATTAGATTCGTGTATAAACTCTGTCCTGCGGGTGTTGAGGGACGAGCTGACACACACACACACACACACACACACACACACACACACATCAGCTCCAAAAGCTCATCACACCTGGAGTTCTCTAACTTCCAGGCGTCACACTCGACTGAACGGAAGTCTGATCCCCGATAAGGACTTGTGGGTCTCCGGGATCGGGGTTTGAAACAGACACATGAGGCAGAGAGTGAAACTGTGGGAAAGCGGCGACGTCTGAACGTGGGGTTGGTATGTATGTATGTATTCCTTGGTGGTGGTGGTGGTGGTGGTGGGTGGGGAGTTGCGCTTGGATGGGGAGGGTGACAGAATGATGATGGGGGCGGATCAGAGCCCAAAGCTGTTTTTTTAAGGTGGGAAGAGTTGATTGATTAACGGTTTGAAGGCCGCGGGGGAAACCTGGGTTGAACTTCCTGTACTTTTCTCACGTGTTGCCTCAAACTGTAGAAAATTTCCTCTTTTAAAGAAAAAAAAAAACACAACATACTGGATCTACTGTGTGTTGTGTAATTTCAGGGTGAGGAGTTTTCACCATAATGTATTTATTCTTCTTGCATTTCTCAGCATTTGTTGAGACATAATGTCAACGACTGTTGGCAGTAAACCTTGAATCAACCGTATGCCAAAGTCATATTGTCATTCACACCCAGGAGCTATAACTCATATAAACTACTTCACCCCGAGGATGCACAGGCAGCAAGAAGGCGCGTTGTAAAATGTTTTACGCATAAGTACGAAACCTAAAGGAACAATAGGGTTCTTGTGCACAACTTGCGGAGCAGCAGGGGTAAAGAGGCGGAGAGGAGAAAGAGCGGTTCGAGCAGAAGTTGTTGTGCAAGTTAAGAAGGAATGCAAAGTGTTTGAAAAGATATTAGATAAAGCTGGCAGAACATTCTCTGTGTTTGGCTGTGAAGCACTGCTGCGAACGCCAAGCCTCGTTCCTCCGGTGGGGCCCAGTACTACAACCGAACAGAATGCGCCGTAACACACACACACACACACACACACACACACACACACACACACACACACATTGCCCAGGGGGCTGGTAACAGGCTGCATCGCAAGATAGGGACTGGGGAATTTAGTCATTGTGTGAAAGTGGTTTCATTACTTTGTGATTGGCAGATTATATGAAAACAGTTGCACGAGGCTCGTGACATCTCAGCGATTCTTTTTTTTGTTTTGTTTCATTAAATCTTAGCTCTGTAAGTCGGCTTGGTCTGTCAGAAGAGATGATGTCAGAGCAGAAACAGTCAGAAATGCCTGAGAAAAAGCATTTTCTAGGATGTTTCTAACTGAGCTTAAGCTAAAATGGGGTGTAGTTGTAATTTGGAAATCCATTTTAACGAGCATCCAGGAGCAGTTTGATGTCTGGGTCGGTTGTTATCAGATCATCACAAATTCAAACGGTTCGTTTTTTGCAAAAGCAAAGGTGAAAAAAACTTCCAGGCATCAGAATTTAGGTAAAACAGAACAAAACCTGGTCCATTCTTAATTTTGGGTTCTTCTTTTTTTTGGTTTTTGTTTGGAAACCAAAAATGTATGTTGTTGGGTTTTCATTTAAAACCAAAGAAAACAACCTCATGGACGGTACGTTTTGGTTTTTCAAGTGAAACACAAAAAAGGAATTACCAAAAACTAAAAGGAGACCATGTTTAATTTGTTTTTTCATTATTGTCACCGTGCTTCAGTTGTGATGCATGGTGCTATCTTTAGTGATTGATCACCTTCATGCATGCACAACATCAAGAACCACCAGCGTGATCTACGATGATACATTTACAGAAAGAAATCGAACTGCATGGCAAAAAGTGCACACTGTCAGTATTGCAGTTACGATCCCAAAATGTGACAAATTCTCTGCAGTTGGCACCTTGCAAGTGCAAATCTCTGAGCCCGAATAAATTAAGCCGATGCAAATGTGCCAAAAACTACAGTTTTTAAATGGCCACTTGAGGCCGACTCCAAAAGCGAGTGGATCCCAACAGACCCCCAAGTTAAAATGCCCAACTTTACAGCAGGAATAAACAACTTTACAGCCTGGTGCTAGATCAGTTTGGGTCTCTGTAGCTAATTTCCTCATTGATGACACTCTACGGGAAGTTATACATAATCCAGAGTATGGCTGCTTTGAGTCACGGGTCGGTACCGTCACAGGAAAGTGAGTGGCCCAGAGACTTTGGCGTCACCCACCTCAGCTCCACTTAGACCCTCATTTGCTCACTTTTGAATTGACCAGGAGAAACGAGGAATGAGGCACCACCAAGTCGATGGTGGCTGAAGCACCTTACTGCTGCTGCTGTTGGAGAAGCCAAAGCATTACATCCTGGGGGTTCTTCAGCCTTTATATAGAGCCAGGGGCACTTTGGCTGTGATGACGGCAATGAGGCTCTGACTTGAGGACACCTACGAGGATTCATCAAAAAGTTCTTGATGTCACCCAGAAACAAGAGGCATAAATTCCATTTTGAGGCGTAGCTGTAGACAGCCTTTTATGACTGTCCACAAAAACCCAAATGCTTGTTGGCATTTCTTTGCCAGTGGCACACTTTGAAAGTCAGTTGGTGATAAGGACACCAGGAAATGGACAAAAAGAAGCTAGAGCTATGATCAAGTATTTGCATAAAATAGGAGTCCCCTCCAAGGAAATATATGAAGACATGGTCCGTAGAGTTGGGTTTTTGATTTCAGGGAGAGCACCGAAGATGACCCACGGTTGCAATGCCCAGTGGACAGTCAGGTGGAAGCCATTCACGTCATGAATGATAGACAAAATCCTGGACATTAAGTGTAAAGTAAGTTCACGCTGTTTTGACTGACATCTTGGGGATGAACAAACCGTCACCAGATCAGAACTGGAAGAGAATGACGGAAACTTTGACGACAGTTTTGACTTTTCCAGGCTGGTCTCGCCAAATTCCTCAGGAGATTTGTGAGCCGGGATGAGACATGGGTTCACCATGTTGATGCCTAACGCAATGGTTCTCCAGTTCCCTGAAAAATCAATCAACTGAAGTCGATGGCTTCTGTGTTTTAGGACGGCGAGGGATCGCTCATGACTGACTTCTTGCTAAAAGGTCAGTCCATTGATGGGGACCACTGTGCATCAGAACTGCAACGACTGAGGAAGTAATCAGAGAGGAGAGGAGGCTTTGAGCTGGAGAGTTGTTGATCCAAGATTATGGACCCATCTACCCAGCATAGGTGGCAAAAGCAGCCAAATATGGCTTTGAGCTGTTGCCCCATGGACCTTACTCACCTGACTTACTGACCCACTTGTGTGGTCGCCATGTTCAGAGTGATGATAAACTCATTCATGCTGCTGAGGAGCATCTGGAGGCTCAAGATGTGACTTTCCTCCATGAAAAAAATCCCAAAGCTTAGACATCAGTGGACCAAGTGCATTAAAGTTAAAGGAGACGATGTTTAAGAACAAATCTTTCTCCTGTAACTCTTTCTCCCTCTATGCTTTGCTATCCTGGGGAAACATTTCTGTTAATACGTTGACTTCTGCTTGAAGCAAGGAAATAGAATATAAAGGCAGTTAATGTGGTGTTGGCTCTACATGTAGACTCAGGATATCTCATAAAGCTTCTGGCAGACTGCTTCTGCTCTACTGCACCTCACAGCTCTACTTCTACTGCTGGTTGCACCGAAGCTGCCTGAACCACGACAATACAACAACTGCTGCAGCTTCACTGCTCATGCTGTGGATGCTGTCAGTAGAATTTGTTTTTAAGGTGTTCAGGGACAAAGCAGCTGCTCCAGCGTCACAATAAGAAAAACAGTTGACAGAGAAATGACTGAGTCAAATAAAAAAAAAAAAGTGTTTATCTATTTTAATGACCTCTGAGCGGAGGGTTGGAGCAAAGGGTTAGTGATGCATGTTAAACTGGTCACTCACCATCCACACGGGGAGACTCTGGACCACAGAATGTCCCGACACAGCGCTTTTCATTTTCCATGCATCGCTGAGAGAAAGCACAGAGGCTGACAAGGGCAAATACAAACACACACACACACACACACACACACACACACACACACACAGTAGCACTTAGGCCGTGGAAATCTGCTGACATGTCTGCTTCGACCAGGCGGCGCTCAGTCTGTGGTGCTGCCAAGCGGTTCAGCTGTGACAACGCCGGCAATGACACTCCTCACCCAAGGGTGAGCAGAAGACAGAACCGGGCTCACAGGCAGCGGTTTACAGACGCAACGAGCAAAGGAAAATATAATTAATCACAGAGCTGTCCTCTGAAAAGACGCTATTGTCTATACATGAACAGAAAGTACATAAAAACGCCAGTTTAGCCGAGCACGTTGCATATCTTATTTTTAAGTGCACCGTATTTTTTATTTTATTTTTTATTTTTTTGGCTTCTTTTTATTCGTGTCTTGTGGCGTTTTGCATATTTTAAAGATGCAAATGAAATATTTCTTCTGACATGGACATGGGCAACGTGTTTTTTTTTTTTTTCTGCTGACACACCTTCAGAGTTTCTAGACTGGAAATCAGACATCAGCCTTTTTGCTGTTGAGTTGTTTGGGTTGAGGAGGGTGAAAGTGGGTCAGTCTTAAACACCCTGGGGAGGCAGAGGATGGATGTGTGTGTGTGTGTGTGTGTGTGTGTGTGTTGTTGAACTGAAAAGAAAGAGGAGATGGAAGTAGAGTAGAAAAGAGGAGTGGGGACACTCTGGGGGGATGCTGCTGTCTGTCTGTCTGTCTGCTCCTCTAAGAAGAACAACCTCTTGAACCTTTGCTTTCATTTTACTGAATGTGTGTTTCAGAGTCTATTTCTTGGTCGTACAGTTCTACATTTATTAGGTTGCTCTTGGGATCAACCGATTATCGACCCGGCCGGTTATCAGATCTAATACGCAGCAGTTTTCAGGTTATTGGTTTTGCTATTTTATAAAAAGTGGTTCTCAATTGATTTTAAGATGTGCTGGTTTGGCTATGATGCAGCTGCCTGTCTGGATCTATAGTCACTACGTTGTGATCTTAAGCGATGTCCCAACCAAAGCGCTGTCTGATTCGGACTTCGAAAGCAGGATGCACAAGTAGTTCTCTTCATGCTATATTAGATCTGCTCCGGTCTTTGCCCCTCATGTTGAACACCGAAAAACACACGGGGCAGCTTTTACAGGATGCAGCAGTCACGTATCAATGGGGCTGCAGCACCGTGAGCAACATGGCATGGGATTTCTGGAGATCTTCACACTGTGTTTAGACACCTCCAAGGGAATGTACATCCAATGTAAAGCACCTTCAAAGTCTTGCAGAGACGACTTCAAGTCTGCTGATAATGAACTGTAAAGAAGTGGCTGACTGTCCTATAAGCGAGCATTTGTTCTGAAGGCTGCTTGCTTTCCTTGCACTTGCGCAATAGGCAGATAGTCCACGTGGTCACGAATTTAATTTGCACTACATGTTGACAAGGTCGCATCATGAAACTACATCTCTGTTGCCTTTGCGGACATGTATGTGGAAAGCATAAGCTGGCCTTAATAGTCTAAATGTTGAGAAGTCCCATCAAAGCAGAAATGAACAAAACTTTTCAATTGAGTTAAACTGTCAGTTCTGCTGCATTGATATCAACCCTGGAAAAACCACATCAGTCGCATTTTTCACTGTTTGTTCGAGCTGAGAATTGTTTGCTAATTATTATGTCAGTTAATTTTGTCTGTAAAACAGTGAGAAACGTCCACTCCAGCTATGAACACAAACAGCTGCACAAAAACTTAAAGTGTTCCACGTTTCGATTTATGTCTGAACCTGTCCGATCAAATGATGAAATCTGAATTTCCCATCTGACACTTAATGGCAGTTTTCACAGCTAAACAGTTCTCTTCTGTGCGACAGACGTAAACAGGTATGAAAGTTCAGGACCCAGCCTTATCTTCTTCTCAGCTTCCTCTGTGTTGTGGCTCATGCTTGACTTGCCTCTGAGCA
The DNA here is from genome assembly GCF_000690725.1 of Stegastes partitus. Lineage (NCBI taxonomy): Eukaryota > Metazoa > Chordata > Actinopteri > Pomacentridae > Stegastes > Stegastes partitus. Next base: position 70,383 of record NW_007578951.1, on the reverse strand, counting down.
GATGTGGCACAAAGTGTTGCAGCAAAGAAAACAAAAAGGGAAGTGAGGGCGAGAGGTGCAGACAGAGAGAGGAATGAAATAGTAATGAGAGGAGATGGGCGAGGGAAGGCCACGACTGAGCATCACCCTTCCTCCTCTGCTCCCCGCCCCCCTGCTGTGATAATGTCTTGCCTTGTCTCGTCTCGTCCTCCCCGTCTCCACCATCCTGCGCCGCTAGTTTCTCGCTGGTTTAACTTCTTCTCCCGTTTCTGTCATCGACAGCAGGGAAGAAGCAGCCAGGAGGGGCGAGAGACATCGAGCGAAAATGTGCGAGAGAAGGAACACTTTCTTCCAGTCGGTTTGTATAAAGCCATCAGTGTCCCTGTTAAGCCCTGCCGTTCCCCTCCGCCGTCTGTCCTCCTCACCCTCTGTCTAGTTATCAAAGTGTTTATTCAGCCTGGCATTGTTTCCTCGCTCCTCATTTTCAGAGAGAAACTCGGAGAGCAGAGTGTGAGTCACTGCATTCACATGGGGGGACAGTGGGAGCAGCCCGAAATGAAAAGACATCTCAGGGGTGGAGGGAAGAGGGAACCCCGCTCCCCCTCCACCCCGCTTCATGCACACCAGTGGGAGGCTATGAAGGCATCCATGCCAGCGAGAGGTGGTGGCGAGGTGGTGCGGGATTGGAAAGAAGGGGGCCTCTCTGGACCGTGCCCCCGCTGATTGAGATGTACCCCACACAGGCAAACCCTACTTCGGGGTGGATCTGCAGCGCAAACACCCCCTTTAGCCTCCGTGGCGCGCCAGTCCGAGTCAAGAGCCCGCTGGGAAGCAGGGTGTGGGGGGATGAACTTGACGTGCTGCTGGACGGAGTCTAAAGGATCCCGCGGGTGGAGGCGAGGAGGGGAGGGGAGGGGAGGACGGGTGAGGCGGGCGCAGGGCTGGGATGGGGTACCGCTCGGTGCCAAGGTTGCCCGGGTTACGGGCGGCCAGAAGAGGCACGATATTCTCTGGCTTGTCTTGGGAGAGGGTTTTTTTTTCCTCCTCCTTGTGTGCGATGCCGTCTGATTGTGTGTCGCTGCACCGCTGTGGGGATGCTCCGATCCCCGCCGCTCTGCTGTCTTCACCGCTGCCCTTTGATGATCAACACACACACTTTAACACACACACGGACTTGAGAGTGGAAAAAAAAAAAAAAGAAGAAGAAGAAGAAGAAGTCTCCCACACTGCTTTGGTATCTGCATTTTTTCCCTCCCTCCTTTTGATGCTATTGGACAGACACACTCAAATTACAGCATAAGTTGAAGTTGCGCAGTAATGTCTGGCAATTGGTTCTATTCAGTTGCTTTTATGATGGCCTAATCACAATAGTTTGAGAAATTATGGCCGAGCCGACAGATTGATTGTACGTGCAGCGAGGTGCAGTGTGCGAGTGATTACGCGGGTCTGGTTCGTATTAGGGCTCTGTCGAGGGATATAAGGCGGTTACTGTACTGGGAGCTACTGAGGTGTTCTGGTATCCATTTGGATGAATCAGCACTGATGACTGAACTGTGCAGAGAGACGCTCAGATAACTGCTGCTCTTCGCTGATCAAACAAACCACCAGCAGAGAACCTCTGTCATGCTCTCTCTCACTCTATTATCTGCCCTCTCCTCTCCCTTTCTACCTCTTCCTCTCTGTCGCTTCTCTACTTCTCAGTTTTTTGGGGGTATTTTCCTTCTTTTTTTTTTTTTTTCCTTTTCTACCCTTTTCCTTCGCTTTTACGTCCTCGCTCCTATTTAATTGCCATCTGCCACTTGCAATCAGCGTTATTCACGTACCCATAATTTCCAGTGTCATAGGCAGCGGGTCGGGGAGAGATAAAGAGAAAGAGAGGAGATGATGAGAGGAGAAATGATCCGTGATTCATCAGGAGCTAAAGAGGAAGCGCTTTTTTCTTTTCTTTTCTTTCTTTCTTTTTTTTTTACAAAAAGGCCACAAAAAATGATTCAAGTGGAACTTTAAAAAGAGGCGTACAAGCTTTCAGGTGGAAATATTATACCTGCGCACAGATCTAGAGTGACACCAGGACGGATGAGGGGGGATCAAAGGCGGTCTGGGGCAGGAGGAGGCCAGACAATCACCCTAAAACAGATAATTGGCCAGTGTAGGGGTTTATAATGGAGCTGTCACAGGGCTCCCTGTTCACATCACAATGGTGTCGGTGTGAGTGTGTGCGCACATGCTACATGTATGTGCAGAGACGGGCTTTTAACATGTGGACCAGAGGTCGGTGCTGGGGTCTCTACAGGCCTCTGGGCCGTGTTTAGGTGCCTGTAAAGACAGGAACAGAGAACAGGACGAAATCCCTCATAGGAGAGCAAAGCTGCCAATGATTGGTCTGATTCTGCAGTATTGTGATGAGGAGGGTGTCGAGTTGGTGCTGCTCTGTTTTTTAATGACAGTCACAGAGAAAATAAATGTTTAGTTGCTGTAGCTGCAGCTAAAGGTGATTTTTAATTCATCTCTATTAAAAAAAAACTCTTATGGAGATTAAATAGAGCTGAAACTTCAGGAACAGCTTCATAATGAGCCTTGAATCGCTGTCACAACATATGTGTTACCAATGTGGAGATTGATTATTGATCGGAGCCTGACTGATATTATCTGCCAGTATTGGCCGGTGACGGATAGATCTATATCTATCTATCCATGACTTTTTTTTGGACACAATATAGTTCAGAAAACAACTCTTGGGTTAATTTAGAAATGGTGTCATCATATTTAGTTTATTTCTGACTCCACTGGCAGCACATGTAGCAGAGTCCGTCTCACAGCTGAGCAGACGGTAGCGCGGAGTCCAGACGTGTCTGCAGGGAAGTCACTGACTAGTTTGTGAAACACATTGCTGGAAAGTTGACGCCAACAACCCCCCCATCATTTCCCCTCATCAGTGTCACTCCAGCTGACACGACTGGACTTCAGAAAGTTCTCAGAATCACCTGGAAACACAAGAGGCATAACTCAGAACTTGTATACTATAAAGACTCACATCACTGTCCACAAAAACCCAAATGTTTGAAGTAATTAGAGAAAAACGTAGAGAATGCTTAGAGCTCAGTGATGTTGCTTCAGGACATCCGTCCACACAGCTCAGGATGCAGAAGCAGCTAAATGTGGCTTCAAACTGTTGCTTCATGCTCTTCACTCACCCGACCTGCACCGTCTGACTTCTGTTTCCTAAACGGAGTCCCGCTTCCATGGTCGCCATCTTCAGAGTGATGATGAAGTGATGTCTGCTGCTGAGGAGCATCTGGAGGCTCAAGACCTTCTTCCATGAAGGGATAGCGAACCTTAAACATCGGTGAACCAAGTACGCTGAAGCTACAGGAAGTTAAAGAACAATATTTCCTCTGTAATGCTTTCTGGTGAGGCTGAGAAGTTTTTGAAGTTTGCGTAGAGAATATATCGAGATCAGAGTTTATTTACTCCCTGAACATCTGTATCGGCATCGTCTCCTAAAACCCAGTACTGGACAGGTTCTGATCTCTGTGTGCTCAAAATATAATCTGCTGATTCTTTATTTCATTTAAATTAACTTAATTTGTGTTTACAGCTGTGACATTAGCCTCTACAGTCACATCACAATGTTATAAAAGAGAAATTATCACATT
>NW_007578951.1:31868-66646 GCF_000690725.1 Stegastes partitus | reverse complement strand
GGAGAGGAGAGGAGAGGAGAGGAGAGGAGAGGAGAGGAGATTGACGGTCCTAATCCCTCCTCGGTGGCCTGGCTTTCCTTCAACACAACAGGTCCCATAATTACCCCCTCTCTACTGGCAGCTCACACTCGCAGCTCTAGCAGCAGGGAACTGGCTAATACTCTTCATCCTCAAACACACACACACACACACACACACACACACACACACACACACACACACAGACCCGGGTCTTGGATCTGTCTTGAGACGGTGACACGCAGCAAGAGGACAGACAGAGGGGACAGTGTGGTCCCTGTGACACTTGTCCAAAATCTGTAAGAAAATCATTTCTCTGGCAGAAGGAGCAGTCAAGTGGCCGTCGGGGTCGACCGCATTTATTTTTCTGTCTCCTCCTGTCTGTCGGCCTCTGACCGCCTCTGAGCAGCTCACCTAATTAACACAGCCGCACAGTCCGGAGTGTGTTTGGCGGGAAAAAAGAAAAAAAAAGAAAAAGAAAACCGCGGTTACACTGTCCATACGATGGTGTACAAGAGCGGCACTGTGTTGGTGCTTTAAATGGCAGTTTAAGAGAATTAGAGGACAAACAGTGTAATGCAGGTTTGTGATATACAGTAATGTGGAAAAGTTTTAGGCACTTTTGATGAGAGGCAGAGAGGCCTCTAATTCATCCTGCAGCACGATAATAAGCCCAAAAACACAGCCAAAGGTAATTAAAACCTTCTTCATCCACGTGTCAATACATCCTGGTCGAGCTGATTATGTTCCAACAAGACCACTGATATCTTCTAATGGGTCAAAGTGACAATTACCCCCAAAGACTGGACAAGCTGGGTTGCTGCAGGGCTTCACTAATGATTTCATATATGTGGATAAACAAAGTCTGAAAACTCCCCCCGTCCCTCCCAAAAACCCAAAATATTGAGTTTTCATAAGGAGCTGTAAGAGGAGACGAGCCACATCACCGTCCATGCTCTCCTCTCGCTCGGCTGATTTGTTTATGTGTAACCGGGCCCTATCGATTGTGAGAAGATGTTTTCCAGACGTGAATCGGACGCTGAAACACGAGCTGGCGAGATGCAGTCTGCTGCAGAGTTTACTCAACACAGACAAATAACGTTTCCGCACTCGGGCGGCTGCTTCAGTTCCTCTTGTTTAAACGATGAAAAACGTCTCAGACGGAGCGGTGACATGTTGTGAAGTGAATCCTCTGAGACGCGCTTCTTTGTTGATCTGCTGGTGATGTTCAGGTGATTTGCTCAGAGGAAGAGCTTCTCTGCACAAAGCAAAGCCGGGAATTCATTCACAGCTTCATGGTAGAGCTGAATGATCATTTTTAATCACGTATGAATTAGTTATTTGTCCAAACACATCTAATCAGAAGCATTTAGGTGATTACAGTCGTTTGTGATTGTTTTTCATTGTGTTGTCACGGCGATGTTATAATCACTTTATTACAATGTTAAAGTCAGTGTTTGATCTTTTCTTTTTTAATCAAACCCTAAAATTGTCGGAGCTGTAAAACGCTTGCTGGAATGCACAGAAGTGCACCGTCCCTGCGCAGGAGTTTTCATGTTTAATGAGCCGACCATAAAGGATCGCTCAGGACATTAATAATAGATTAGCACTGTCTGGGTCTTGATAGCTGCTTCATAGCTTCCGTGACATATTCCTGAATCGATAAAGAGCACCGCGCGCCTCGGCCCCGGGACTGTGGATCTATCAGAGCTCAAGAATTGATTCCCTGCATCTCATTCTTTTCATTATTTCCCTCCTCATCAGTAAACTTCACCACTGATCTCTCACTTGTCTGTGCACAGCCTGCAACCCTGCCGTACTCTGCGCATATTGACAGAGATGCTATATATGTGTTTCATTCCCCACAGTATGTTTTGCACTGTTCACACCCCTCCCACACACTTCCCGGTCTGCCGCCGTGAATCTGTTTTCTGCTGTGAAAATGCTTTTTTTTTGTTGTTGTTGTTATAAAATTCTGACAATATCTAATTCATTTTGATTCAATTTTGTTTTTATAGGACCAGTTCACAACATAAATCATCTCAGGGCGCTTCACACAGTCCGGTCAGGACCTCACGATATTATATTGTAGAAAGATAAAGAAGAGATTATAGAAAGAAAAAAACTGCCCTGTCAATTACATAACAGGATTTCCTGGAAGTATAATGAAAACGGCTGTTATTAGGATCTGATCTTGCTGAATTCTGATTGGTGCACGGAGGTGTGTGACATCCACCTTTTTAAAAAGAGCCCCACCCTCCCAGCTCAAACCGAGGACAGACAAATTCACCAGCTTCTAATGAGAATTAAACAAAACTGATCTCACACGTTGCATTAATGCAGCAATAAATTAAACACTCAGTCAGACGTTATAAAGAGTCTGTAATGCTGCAAGCACAACTCCTCCTGATATCCCAGTTCCTACACAGTGAGCCCTCGCCGCTGTAACGCACTTCACCTTTCGCGGCTTCGCTGTTTCGCAGATTTTTTTAGTGCAGTTTTTTATGCTTTTCTTTTTTTTTTACAGTGTTTGAACGCCCATTGTGTTCTGCGTCCTGATTGGCTGTAGGCCAACGTCAATCAATCTCCTCCGTCCCTCGTCTCCGTCCAGGACAGAATGCGTTCGGCTCGGCAAATTTACATGTTTGCAAATTTTCTCCACGACAAAACCCACGATGTCGACGAAAGGTTCGGCACCGACAAAGGAAAAGGCAGAGGAAGATGCTAACTATCGCAGAAGAGGTTCTGGACATGCTAAAGGAAGATAGAAGCTACGCGGCTGTAGGACGGCTGCACCGCGGCCTTCAGTAGAAAAAGACGCTACAGTCAGAGGAACTGTGAAACACGTGAGTCACAACAACCTCGTAGGTTGATTATTAAAATGATTATTTTGTAGTATTTCTAAAAACTATCACAGTTATTTGTAAGAAAATGTTTCTGTTTTTATTCTTAAACAGATGCTTGGGCCTGAACACAGGTTTTGATCTTTGGTTTCGTTCTGTATAAAAACTATAAAAAATAAAGCTGACGACTTCGCGGGTTCTTTTTGGAACGTAACCTCCGCGATACACGAGGGTTCACTGTATTGCTTGATTCTGATTGGTGCACAGAACAGTGACTTCATCTGCGACCTCATTGGTCACCGATGAAGCTCCTTTAATTAACGCCCCTGCAAACGAGGTTTCCAGTCTCACGTGTTTCTTTGTACATTAAGCTGAACTGTGTTTCATTCAGAGATTCACATCGTGTGCTTCATCAGGACTGTGTGAGTGTGCTTTGATCAGATTTGTTCAATTACAGTCTCCTTGGCAACATAAGGACCCACAACTGTTGTTAGACGCCGATTAACCGCCAGTCGTTACTGCATCCTGGTTTCAAACAGATACCTGAGATATCAGATGGATTTTACGGCGACTCGGCTCCGTGTGACAGAACATTTTATTTCACTTTTCAGATTTATTTTGACTTAGATTCTCAAAACCAATCAATCAGTATTCATTTCAGTTGGAGTGTTTCAGAGACATGTTGAGGTATATATTCATTCCATCGAGGTTCAGGGCGGCTCCTGCTATTGACGACATTGTTATGTAATGTCACATTTGCATATCAAGGCACATAGCTGGCATTTTTCGCAGGGAGTGAAGTGAACCAAATCAAATCCATCTCTCCAATGAAGGCTAGTGTGTGTGTGTGTGTGTGTGTGTGGATATATAGAACAGTTGTATTTCATCCAGATATTTGACCTTATTGATTAGAACCTACGTGAAAACGTGGCTGCTGTTTTAACCTCCCTGGTCCTCCATTTCTCATGTCATGTACGATCATGGATGAAATCCGTCACGGTCCAGCGGCGTTCTCTCACCCTCATCCTCATCATTCTGTAACTCAGTTACTTCTGGATAAGATAACCATCCTTAGTTACGCAGCCAGTCCTCCCCTCCCTCGTCCCACCCACCTCAACCAACCATGACCCCCCCATGGGGGTCATACAATGACTGTCATGCATATCATTATTGGTGGGGGCCCTCCTTCCCCTCTGGGGGTCCGCTCATTGACCTCCTGACAAAGGATGAAAGTGTCCCGTCCAGGGAGGGGGCTGGCCAGGCTGAGGTTGGGTTGAAGAGCCCTGCGTCCTCGTCCGGGTCGGGATAAGACTCAGCAGGGCTTTCTTCACGCTAATAGGCACGACCCCTGAACCCCACACAAAGAGCATCACTTCAGGAGCCATAGGCACTCAGTGTGGGAGAGCAAGGAGGAACCAATGGGAGCGGGCTGGGGGCTCTAGGTGCCTTTGAGAGAGTCGGACCACTGACTTTACAGAGGAAAGAAAACGGGAGAGCAGGAGGGAGGAAAAAAAGGAGATAAGGGGAAGATTTTGTGTTTTTGTTTAGGAGAAAAGGGCTTGTTGCAAAAGTTCAAAGGGCTTCTTCTTTTAGTGCAAGGGTCTCCTTTTCCTGCTTTTCTTCTCCTTTTCTTTCTGCCAGTTAATGGGCGAAGGTGGAGGATTATTGTGCCGTTCAGATGCCTGCTTAATTACCTATTGCTAGTGTGTCGATGCTGGGGTTACGACACTGTCTCTAATTGTATCCCTCCATACATACCCATGCATATATACAGGCTGTATAGGCATGCATGTGCTTTGTGGGTATAAGCTTTTAATGCAGCATTAGGCAAAAAATACTCTTTTTAATAGTTACGGTCTTAAGACAACTTGAAAATACAGAAAAATACATATTATTACAGACTTAAGTGATGACATAGCGCCTTATAGTTGCTTCAGATCAGCCTAGAACACAGTTTGTCTTATATCTTAATCCTGCTGTAAGCTACATGCTGTAAGCTTTACCAAAGCAAAGAGCGACACCAGAACAGTCGGGCTGCAGCTGATGCTTATTTCAGTGACGGGCCAACCTCTTACTGTTTCTGGAAATCACTCTATAATAAAATATCTCCTGCAAAGTCGTCTTCATCGCATTTATTTTGTCTAACCAGCAGCTCTGAACCACAAAGTGTTAAATGTACAGACTAACGAGCAGAGAACAGCAGCAGATGCTCACAGCCTCGTTTGGACTTGATAAATGTACCAAAAGATTAATAGATTTTTTTTTTTTTTTTCAGTCGTCTTTTGTTGAATCGACTGAACTGTTTCCTCGACCCCCCGATCATCCGTCCTTGCTTCCATGTAACACGATCTGTGATAGCGTCGTGTCTGATAGCGGCTCCTTCATCCTGCTCTGTTAGATAACGGGTTTGGGGTACAGTAGAGGTCTTCCGGGGGGCGGCGAGGGGAGAACGGCTACAGTGGGCTCTGATGTGGGAACCAGAGGCCCCTCCTGGCCTCCTTGTTTCAGCTCCGTTGATCAGAAGGCAGCGGAGGGGGCGGTGGGGGAGTACTGTACCTGCAGGGAGCTGGGAGTGTGTTTGTGGGAGAGAGGGGTCCACTTCTTGGTTCTGGTATAATCCATCTACAATGCCTCTGCCTATCTTCTCCCTCCCACTGCCGGCTCCACCTTTCGCCTCCAGCGTGACAGGTCCCAAACAAAGCTCCCGGCCGGCGTCTCCTCACACACAAACACACACACATCGGCCAGTAAATACGAACAACGGGGAGAGCGAAACGGGAACGGCCCGAGAAATGGAAAGTGAGAATTTCAAATGAAAACAGACCTTTTAACTTCTACAAGGCGGGAAAATGGGTTTTTCTTCTTGAGCTCAAATTGCTTTTGTTGCCGGTGACTTGCGGGTAACGCCTTCACGCCGCGCCGCCGTTTCTGGAGAAATGACGTTTTGTGATGGGATGGTGCGCTAAAATAATATGTTTGTCTTTTTGTAGAAAGAGGGTGTCACACACCTGATTGCACACCGTGAAATAAAGACGCCGCCGTTTGAACACCGACTCACATCTCCGCCGTCCACACGTGGACAGCTCGGCGTTCAGAACTCTATCGCCTGATATTTTCATCCTGAGTCTATAAGATAAGATAAAAGACTTTCTACCTGCAGCAGGCCCAGTATTTATAGTGCCTCGGGGAGTTCTATCCCTGGTGGGCTATCACCTGTGGAGATAATCTTTATCATTCCTGTAATTAATGAGGCCTCTAATGACGGCTCTGAAACTCTGCCTCAAGTCATTAGCTTCAGGCGGAGACGCCGGCTTCGCCTAAGTGCTACTTTGCTCTCAGCTGTTGCGTAGCTTTTAGCGCGGCTTTGAATTTTAAAGACGTGCTGTGAGAGCGTTGAGACAAATTAAGAGGTCATTTCCAAAACACTGTCTGTAAGTTGATTAGCGCTCATTATTTCTAATTGGCCAAGTCATTTCTGATTCCAGCGTGAGACGCTCGGCTACGTTCTGGAGAGCTTTACCCGACAAACAAGCTGCTTCCTGTTTTTCTTTTGAATGAGACATTAGCTGGTTGTGAGTGATTTTTATTGGTATGAATGTGTCTTTGAAGACTCGCTTCTACAAAAGGAGACAAATCTTTAAAAACTGGAGTCGAAACAAAACGTTTTCTGATCGATAAAACTCAAACATCATCAGGGAATCAGAGGAACTGTCGATCAAATCAGATTCACTCGTGATATAAAAGTGAACATTTTACATGCCAGTGGCTCTTCTGGAGATACTGGACACCACACACACACACACACACACGCACACACACACACACACCAACATGGCCTGGAAGAGTGTTATGTCAAGTACCTCCCATCATGCTTTGTTCCTGTGTAGTGAAGTGAGTGAAGCGAATGGCAATTCTTCATTCTCACCCTCCCCTCCCACCCCAACTTTCATCCTCTCCTGCCTCCCTTCCTTCTCACCCCATCCTCCCTCTCCCCCCACTGCGGAGCTGCACTAATCCGTATTGAGGAAGCCCCCCCCCCATCTCCCAAAGTTTCCTCCCCCGTTCCTTCCTCTCTACCTTTAACAATCTCCCCTGTTCCTTTTTTTCTGTCAGTTTTCACTCTTGTTCACTCCCACCATTCAAACTCCTTTTGCTCCTCATTTTCTCCATATTTCAGAAAATTCCCAAACCGGGCCTTCTCTGAGAACCGGGGCAGCGACTCGAGGCTTAGCGCTGACATCCTCCCTCCCTCCCCCCCATTCGCCCTCCTTCCCTTCATCGCTATCCACTGTACCGATCAATCAATCTCCATTTCTTACATTCCATCTCTCCTCTCCAGCATCCTATCGTGGACCAGAAACAAAGCAGGCTCCCATTATCCCCCTCTGCCGACCCACCCACCCACCTACCCTTCAGCTTCCGACCGGGCCCGGCCGGTTAATCTTCCCGAGGCGTTCAGTGTCTAACCGACCCCCCTGATGCCAGCAGACAAAGAGAGGGCTCCCTAATTCTCCCTTTCTCTCCTTTACCCTCACCCCTTCGCCGCACCCCCCACCTACATTCTCCATCCACAGGGCCCCAGAACCAGCGGAAAGGCTTTGAAGAAGGGGGGGAATCACCCCCTCCCAGTTTCTGCCTTCCATCCCTCTAGTACCCCCACACCCCCTAAAAAAAAAAAACTGCGCCGCCAAGGCTGTCAGGGTGGCCCTTCCTTCTCTACCCCTTTGTGGGGTCCTGTGTACCCCGCTTTACATATCCCAGAACCTTAGTCTCTACCCCCCCCAACACACACACACACACACACACACACACACACACACACCCAGCTCATGAAAGACCGACCTGCTCAAGAATGTTGTTTTTAGTTCCTTCCTTTTCTCATTGAGTGGGTGATTGGTGATGTGCCCGGTTTTGTTGCCCGTATCAATGGTGCCACTTGATGACAATTTGGCGGGCGAGACGGCCATTTTTAATCGGACGTTAATTTATTACGCTGCACCCTTGCTGGCGTGACTTTGGTTAAAGGAATGAGTAGGGTGTTGTGTCGCTTTTTGTTCCATGTTTTGTTGGGGAGTGTGGCTAACATTAATAGCGTGTAGCTATAGTTCCTCTTTACAGAGGCCTCCGGTGGCATTGAGCCTCGCCTGGAGGAAAAGTCCCTGCGTTTTGCATAAGACCTGAACACGTTACAAGACAACCACATCTGTAGAAAGAGTCACTTCATCCTGAGACTATAATAGACGTGTGGAAAAAGTGCACAAGGAGTTGTTGCAAAGAAAAAAATCTAAAAAAGAAAATCTGCACCGCGGCCAGCGTTTGATAAGGAGTTGAACAGACACATCCTGGAGCAGGTGCCATTGCATTCAGACTGAGGACCTTCTCACTCCACACCTTTCCAACATGTGCATCAGGGAATTTACCTGTTTGAAATCCAACAAACACACACCCTGTTCAGAGACTGACCAGGTACTTTGAGGTGAGACAGCCGGCTGTGTTTGAACTTCTCTTTCCACGTCCGTTTTTATGCTCATAAATAATTCTGTCACTTTTTGTGTGCACAGCGATTGCAAAAGCGAGCGCCTTCCAGGTGAGATTCAAAAGTCTGATAGTGTGCAAAGTCATATCCATATTTAAATGGTTTTTGTGTATGAAGGGCGGTTGGCAGGCTTTTTTTTCTCCGGACTTTATCCCGAGCGTGGCCATTCAGAGCAGCCACAGACACTTTTCTTCCAACGCAGTCGGATGACACGCCATGCAAACTATTGTTGTAGCGTTGTGTGATCAAGCACAAGGTGGGCTGGAGATCTTGTTCTTCCTCTTCATTCACTTCGCAAACAGTAAAAGCCAAAAGCAAGTCAGAATCTTTGAAGGGCTGAGGCAGACGTTGCCCTGTTGTAACCCTTTGCTTTGTCCTCACTTGCACCACATTATCTCCTCTGATGTGTGTTAAAGTCACAGTTTGGTTGTTGACTGATATTGACCAGAAGGTTGGCTCCTTCATCGTCCTGTTTCAGCTTTTGATTAAAACGGTGAGGCACGAGTTTTTTTTTGCTTTACCCCAAAAAAATGTCCCCTGATGGTGTCAGAGTGCTTTAAGAAAAAAAACAAAAACATTTGTGTAGGAGAGAGTTCAAGTGAAATTTTGAATGAAGAATGCAAAAAGGGAACTTGAATATTTCTCCTTTGCATGCCCTTCCTGTTGTGATTTTGTAAGCTGGGTTTCAGTGTGACCTTTGGGGGGAATGGGGAAGAAACAAGCAGAAGCATTTTCACATATGGTGACATATACCTGGATTACGTTGAACATGTGTGTGGACATTTCACAGAGAAGCTGCTGCAACACTACACGTGTTATAAAGACTGAAACTGGTGTGAGAGTTTGTGTGCATCTGCTGAAGCAGAATAAACCTCTTTTTTCCCTTCTACGGAGGTGCATGCTGCTCGTTTACACCAAAACAGGTTGTAAAGTGTCACTATTTTCCTTTAATTACATTACCTTTATACAGGAAATGACGACTCGGCATCAAACACTTTGGGCTCTTTATCACCCTGTCTGCATTTCCTTTACCAGCACCAGCTGTTGGTTGCTCAGTAACTTTATCTCTTGAATACTCTACTGTATACCTTCCCGTACTTCACAAACTCGGTGCAGGTGAAGCCAGTAAAAAGCTGCATTCTGCGGCACATCTGCTCCACAAACGCTCCACATGTTTAAATGCACGGCCATGCCCAAGATCATCAGAGATGTTTTCCACTAAAGTCGATTAGGAAAACTAGTGAAGCTTATTTAAGGCTGACTGTCAAACATAAATGCTGGACACCTGAAACCCGACCTCGCCATGTTCATTCACCACACCGGATTTATAGTAAACCGGCAACTAGAAATCGGAGCTTGAACCATGACCAAGCGATCACCGGCTGGTTCTTTCTCACGTGCTTTGCTTTGTCTGAGATGTACAACATCTTGTTATTTTTTCCAAACTGCCCCTCTACCTTTCAGCCTGTAGGTCTTTCTCTTGCTAGCTTTGGTATACCGCTTTTATTTGATGCTAGTGGGAAGCTTTTCAAGTCCAGTCTCCTACCACATTCCAAAACCCATTACCAGTCAGGGTAGAAGGTGTAGGGGTGGGGAGGGGGAAGCAGCATTACTGTCTGTGGGTGGATACCTGGGTGAAAGGCATGTACACAGCTGGAAAAATGATCCTGCTTCAAACAGCAGTATGAATCAGAGAGGTATCACTAACACCACCCACTCAAAAGCAATAAAACAAGTGCAAGGAGGGGTTCTGTGTGTGTGCGCGCCTTCCAAGAAGTGAAAGGAAAGTGGTAAGGAAGACATTAACCATTAACAGAACGCAACTTAACCATCTTTTTCCTGGTTTTGTGAATGAATGTGGGCTTTGTCCTGACATAAAAACGAAACAGAGCTGGATTACCTCTCGCTTTCGCGGCATGTCTGATTGCGATGGGCGGCTCAAGCCTGCAGCAATTGTGCCAGTTATGTAATCGATGTGCTTCTAAGTGCAGCTGAGGTATGTATAGGGGATTTACATAGATTGGGGTGCACGCTCCGAGAGGGTTCCTGGGGGCCCCCCAGTCAAATAAGACAAAAAAAAAAAAGAGAGGGCAGGATATGAAGTCAGGACTTGAAAATACCACCATTGTGAGTAATTCGGGCCTCAGGCTTTCACTGGGTACACACAGGAGGTGTGTGAAGCCTTTTCAGGAGGTCGCTTCAAATGTGTGATTATGTCAAAGATAAATAAAGAAGAACCAGATAAAGAAACATTCGATTTACATGAAATGCTCGCCACTTACAAAAAGCAATAACCCTCAGAGCGTTTCAAAAGATCTTCACCGCGCCGACGGTCTTTTGTTCTCGCCGTATCTTATCACCGTGGACACTATGTAACTTTTACAGCGTATTGTTTGGACGGCATAAAGAAAGCGAAAAAAGGAACAGGAGTGTGTGTCCAGGCCTGTTTCGGTGCAATAAAGAGAGTGTCGGCGGATGCGTGTGTCATAGTGCCAGCTAGAAAACTCAAGAAGCTTAAAGGGCTGATTTATAAGAAGTCACTGACGAGTTGATTGGATTTAGATTAAAAAAATGTTGCCCCAAAACTACTTTTCTTTTTTAAATCTGACACCCGTAGAAGAAACATTTCTGGTGGATTTTCAAGCAAAATCTCAGAGACATCGACTAAACTGAGAGGAAACCAGCTGGGACAACTTCAGCTGAGATTTCTGAGTAAAGAACCAGCGGTGACAGTTTTTGTTTTTATTGTTGTTGATGTAGTTTTGTAGCTCTGGTGTCAGATTATCAAGAAGTCACTGAGAAATCGCAAAGAGCATTCGAGAGCAAATTTTCCACAAACAGCTCATTGAAGCACAGCCCTCCTCAGCACACACACACACACACACGCACACGCACACACACACACACACACACACACACACACGCTGCCAACTGCTTGAAGCCTCTCTAGTAAAACAGTCACATGGCGTTGTGTACCCAAATAGATGTCATTTGGCTTTGTGTGCGACTGTACGAGCACAGAGTGTTTCCAAACACCACCCCAAACCAGTGTTCCCTGTCCTCCAGCGCCGCAGTAATTGCAGACCCCTAAATCGTTGTTTATTGCCCTTTATCGCTTCGGAATTAGCTACAGGCTCATGGAGACCTTCAATAGTTAAATTGTGTGTTTGAAAGTGCAAGCGGCGAATCAGATGCGTCCTGCAGGGCCTGGAGTTCAACAAATTGGTGGCTTAAAGTCCCAAGATTTTCCATTTCTGCTGCCGACGCCTCCCCTTGCAGAACTTGTGGATTTCACTCAAGCTGCTATTTGTCTCCATTGTTTTGCAAATGGAGCTCACTCCACCAGCCACCAGCCAATTAGCACCCCAAACAGCTCAATTTTGAAAAACAACAGACAGAAGGTATAACTTCAGAAAGTTTTTTTTTATTTCAGATAAAGAAAAGCAGTCTACATATGGATAAAGCACTAAATATAAAGTGGAAAAATGTAAAATACAATTGTCCCATCTAGCAGTTTCCACATTCCCAAGGTGAGCCTTTCCTACATTTGCCACAGGTAAATTTGCCGCAGTGGACACAACGTTCAGTACTTCTGTTGTTGTTGCAGCGTATGCGCACCTGGCATTGAGTCTTTTTCTGCTGGGAAACTCATCTCACGACGTAGCTGTTTTTGCTCTTCCTCTTGTGTCTTTTCCTGCAGGAGCCTGTTTTTGAGTTCCTCTGAAAGCTCCAGCATGAACAGTCGACGACTTTCTTTGGATCCTGTACACGCTGTGTACAAAACATGTGCATTTGTGGCGGCCATGTCAAGCAGGTTATAAAACACAGCCATGGGCCACCTCCGTGTTCCTGCACGCACAGAGTAGTTGCGCAGTTTCTGGTCCATAATATCAACACCGCATTTGAGATGGTTGTAATCAACCACAGTGTTTGGTTTTTGTTTTTGAATGTCCACAATTTCCACTTTCTGATGCATGGTACTCAGAAGACAGACAGATTTCTTTTTTTTTGTCGCATACACCGTCAGCAAGGCACTTCCAGATTTGAACACCTGTGTGGAGTGCAACTGGCGCCCCGAGGTTTCCTTTGCTGGTAGCTCCCGACGAATTTTGTTGATGGTGCCAAGCAGAGTTGTATTTCGCTGAAGGAGCCTGTTAGCCAAAGACAGAGAGGTGAAGAAATTGTCCATAGCTACAGTCCTTCCCTGGTCCAAAAATGGTTCCATCAATTTCAGAACAACGTTCTCTGACAACCTCTCTCCTTTTGGACGAGTGGGATCTTTTCCCAAGTAAGGGATGGCATTACACATGTATTTTGTGTCCAGATCTACTGCAATCCAAAACTTGATTCCAAACTTGTCAGGCTTGTACTGCAAAAAGGGGCACCGGACCTTGGACGGAAACAGCTGCTCATCCACAGTAACATGCTGTCCTGGACTGTAGGACGACACACAGTTCTGAACAAACCGCATCCAGATGTCTGAAATTGCTGCAAATTTGTCATTGTGTATGCGTTCCTTGCGGGTGTCCTTGTTGTCAAAACGAAGGTACCGTCTTATTTCAAAAAAGCGGCTACGAGGCATTATGGGTTTGATATCTGCGTTTCCGAATTTATTGGCCCACATGTGTCGCATGGGACCAATGTAACCCATGGCAGCCCTTCGAAAAAGGATTGCGAGGAAAGCCATCAGCTCGTAGACACTCATCTGCCAGCTGGGGTTTGTTCTGCGGGCCTCGTGGACTGTGCAGTCTCTGATGGTCAGCAACATGTTCAGATCCAACAAACACAGGAAGCTGCGAAGGCGACTTGTGATTTTGCGTTTCGCAGACTCTGTTGGCCCTCCAGATCCATTGAAGGCAGTCTGTGGGGTTTCAGGAACAGAAAAGTCTCCAACTTTCCAGTGGGACCAAACAGTGCCATCTTTCGCCTTCTCTGTGGATCCAGGCATTGTGCCAACATCAGCAGTTTTTTGTTTTTTGCAAGGAGGGGGGTTGCCGCGCACTGTGTCTTCCTCTTCATCTGATGTAGCCTCAGTGTTTGAACTGTCCCGCTCAATCATATAATTGACCACTCGGCCCCTGGTGCGTCTTTGGAGGGGAGGATTTGCTGGTGCAAAAGCATTCTCATCAGAATCATCCTCTTCACTTGAAGAATCAGTTGCGCTGTTTTCATTCTGAAATGCTAAGTCTCCAACAGATCCACCATCAGATTCGTAGTCCGACATGCTCTGAAGCATGGCTAAAGCCTCCTGAGCGTTCATCCTTCTTGGTCGCCTTGGTTGTGCCATGGTGAAGTCCGGGTGAATTCTGAGTCTGTGTGCTGTACCTGCTCTATTTATCCCCACAGAAATTCTGTAAATTACTCAACTCCTTGAAAAAGCTCCTTTACAACACAAAGGGAGGCAGCTCAAACAAGGAAACCCCAGCACACCAGCTGAAGTCACCAAACCACATTCTTGCATTTGCATTTGCAAATGCAAATGCGTGGGGCCGTTGTCTCCATTGTTTTGCAAATGGCGCTCACTCCACCAGAGGGGAGCCGTTAACACCTTTGGGGGGATACTCGACACAAACTAGGTGCAGACTAAAGTCTGCACTTTGGGACTTTGAGTGTTGTTCAACGTGGCACTTAGTCAACATATTCCTAGCAATCGAGCTCCTCGCTGGTTGTTTTGAGCAACAAAGAAATGGAGGAAAACAGCAGCCAATCTGACTCTGCACCTGCATCCTGGATATGGATTACATAATGCGAGTGTTCACGTATTGTTGCGGTTGTTTTTACTCTGTTTTGTTGCAGCAGCAGCAGCAGCAGCGGGACGGCGTTGTGGATGAGTGGTTAGCGCCGTGTCCACATTCTGTTTGCGTGGGATTTCTCAAGATGCTGTGTTTTCCTCCCACAGTTCAAACACAGGAAAAGACGAGGTGAACCGAGAACTCGGAGCAGGATGTTTCTGTGCCTTTTGCCAAATGCATGCTGGGATAAATTTCAATCCTGCACAGGAAAAAGCAAACCTGTTTACTGGATGGATGGATGGAGGAATAAGTGGTTAAATACCGAAACCACTTTTTTTTCGAGGTTACACTTTAAATCGGACGTCCAATCCGCCCAATCTGTTTTCGGTTTTCTTGTACAGTTTGACTGCCTCCCAGAGCACCATCCTATAGCTTTAATAAGGCTTGTCAGAGCACATTTTCCATATCCTCGAACCATGCAAATTAACTTTTTTCTTAGTGCTACCAGCCTCGAAGCGGGGGAGTCCCCATTAATAAAACACTTATTATAATTCCTCTATACCTACATTCTCTGATTTCACCATCACTCTTTCATATTTCTCTGCCATTCGTTACAGCCTGCGTCCCTGTGAGGCATGTTGGGCGCTCATAAAACGTGATTTTGAGGCTAATATAAACCTGTTATGTACATAAAATCAGCATTTAATGGCTGCCCACATCTAATCTGTAGCGTTGGCTTTGAAAAAGGGGGGAATAATTTCAGGCTTTGAGGATGATAAAGAGTGATGGAGGGCGCTGTATGGAGAAGCAAGCATGCGTTTCCCATATCAATCAAGGCCTATGGATGGCGAGGCTAGTTAGCAGGTCGTGATTGTTTTGAGGCCCTTAGCTGGGGTTCCAGTGTATCCCTGAGGCCTGTCCCTTTTGCTCGGCCCAGTGGGGGGCGAGGTGGTGCCTCCGCAGCCTCAAATCCAGCCCACGTTCATGCGTCCGTTCGGATCCATCACTGCAGGGCGGAGTGGTGGGGCAAGGGCCAGCCTTTGTCCAGCGCTGCATTCTTTGGCCCATTGTGCGCCGACCACAACCATTTAGGGATTTTAAAGGCTCGTTTGCACAATTCCTTTTGTCAGCGACCCTCAGCACAGAAAAGCAGGAGAGCGGCGGCGGGGGGAGAGGCCAGCGGTTTTTCAATGTAAAAGAAGTAAAGAAAACGAAGTGAGAAAAACGGGGAAAGGGAATAATAATAAAAAAAAAGATGTTTAAAAAAAAGAGGCATTTGCCGTTGATGTTCTTTTTTAAATACATAGCGTGGCAGTAGAATAAATCAGGGCCTGTTAGCGCCACACATTTGCCCCTTTACCCCTCTCATTTAAACACTGTGTCGCACCACGTTTTCATTTAGGCCTTGGATTTCTTTCTTTTTCCACCAGCTAACCGGCAAACATAGTTTTCTCATGGCACCGAGGCGCATGTCGTAATGGGAATACAGATACCGGCTCAGACGCCTCACATGTTCTCACAGAGTGAAACAAATGCAAAGCATAACAAGATACCGAGGACCCCTCCTGCCCGCCGGCCTGCCCGTAAGAAAACAGCTTCTTATCAAAGAAGACTATTTTCTCCACATTCCTGCGAACGGGGTGAAGCGGCGACGGTCCTTCGTTGGCTTGTTTTGACTGTGATAGATGTGATGCACGGATGTGTGTGCATGTACACATTGTGTTGCATAACCCAGATCGACGTGAGTGACTTCATAGATGTGCCGGAGTGTCTAATTTAACGGAGAGTCAATGAAGTCATGCGTAGATATCTACCACACTGATGGATGAAGGCCCTTCTGCTTCTTAATGCCTTATTGTAATTACATTAGTGGTCGGTGGATTCATTCAACTACTGCTGATTTTACGTCTTTTTCGGAGAATTGATATTTGCTTTAGATGGATCAATAGCAAAAATGAACCCATCCCACATTAGGTTCTAGTCACATGAATCCCTTTTTCAGTGCATGCACCCTGTGCTACTATCTGTGTGTACATGCACAGTGACTTTGTAAGAGTTCACACAATAAATACGTTAGTTTACAATTAAAACCCGCCTCTGAACCTGCAGTGATGAAGTTACTGACGAAAGATATCACGAAGGAAATCTTTTATATTTGACAAGTCACTGAGAGGTAATCCAGATGTTAGCGCTCTGCTCATTAACCATCGCCCTCCCCAGTGTGATGCTGTAAAAGTTGCATTTAATAGCAATATAATTGTTGCTGATATTGGTGGTTGTTGCCCTGGCATTACACAGTATTGAATCAGAGCTCTGTGTGTGTGTGTGTGTGTGTGTGTCAGTTTTGGTGCAAATGCCACTTTCTTCCATCAACACAACACGTTTCAAACTGCTCAGTGCATCAAATTGTGATAAATAGCAGCTTAGCCTGAAAACAATCTCAAAGTAAAAGGCTTCTCACTTTATAAAATCAATATCTCATCAAACAGTCAGCAAACAAACCCAAGAATCAAACATCTGAAGTCGTAGTACGATCTCATACCCACTCCTCCTTCAAACACGTCAAATTTAAGCGATTCGACACTTGCGGTGGCAGAACATTGTGATTCATCTCCTTTATCAGTGATTCGTGATCGGCTTGCTGATTAACCGGGTGGATCAATGTGAGCGTGTGAAGAAGATTTTGTGTTTGCATGTGTTGTTCAGAGTTAGCCTTACATTGCACATGAATGGGCGGCCGCAGGGGGGTTAGATGGTAACAAGCTAATCTGATGCTATGGAGGATACTTAAAGACTCTCTTAGTCCTTTAAAGCACATTGTTATCTTCCTGATTGGGTTAGCACTCAACCAGAAACCAATGCATTCCTTCCTATTGTGTTTCATTCAGCAGAAAAGCTGGAGAGAAACAATAGGCGCCGAGCATCACAATCCAGCCCTATTGTTGCTCATACAGTGACCAGCCGAGTCTGTTAGAAAGTTTTATTGACTGACTCGACTGTGAGGAATTTCACGAATCAATTACTGCTTATTTTTATTCAAGGAGCTTCTTTTTTTTTTTCAGGGTGGATTTTTGCATTTTGATCCTCTTCAGGAAAACTGTGAGGAACAATCAGCGAAGGTCGTGACTTCTAGCCGAAGAGGTCAGAGTTGAAACGACATGCAAAGGTGGTGATGAAGCAAGTGGAAAAAACAAAGGGTTGCTATGGAACAAGCAATCGGTATTTAAGTTAAGACCGCGCTTTTGAGAAGAGCTTTAAAGGTAGTCTCAACAGAAACTGCTGCGGCGCAAGTTTGACAGAAGATTACTCAAGATGTTTGAAATCGCAAGTCCAGACAGATGCGAGTGGATTTTTTCCTTAATCTATCGCGACATATGTTTCGCTCTTTGATCCGTTCTGTTTCTTCTACCACTCGGACGCGTCTTGCCAAGTTTTGCAAATGCGTTCTGAGCGGCTAACTTGCACGGGCGTGTTCGTGTGGGTGCCGAGGGATTGTGGAGAAACCGAGCGCCGATTCCTGCGACGTGTTGACTGATTTGGTCTTCGCCGGCGCAAACCCGGGGGGTCAAGTGTGTCGGCAGGCAAGAGCTGCACATGAGAGCAAAGGGCTGAACGATGGCACTGCCTACTCAGGGCAGACCACCTCCAGCTTCTGTTGGCACACCACCTGACCCTGCTACCGGCATCCCACGTCTCAGCTGTTCCTCTGCTTGTTCTCCCTTTCTCTCTGTTTTTTATTATTGCATGGAGCTGCCCCTTCCAGCAGCAACCCACAGGAAGTCATTCACTTCCTAATTATCTGCACATCAAACAGGGGTCGCCACGGAGACGCAGACCATAAATTCAGCTCCCCTCCCCTCCCGCCTCCCCCTCCGATGTGGTGCGATAGCGCTGCAACAGCTGCCTCTAATTGGGGCTGTAGGTTCAAACTGCTAACATATGACTTCCCTCCCATTCAGCAGCAACACACACACTGTCTGCCACTGCCAAGGCCGCGGCACACAGACCAGGTCACCGGCATCAGAGAGGAGGGATGAGGTTTCAGATAAAGAGAGACAGAGAGAGTAGAGAGGGAGAAGTACCCCCCCGCCCTCCCTCCTCGATGCCACGGGAAGCTTGGTGTGGTTTTCGGGATGGGCTTCTGAAGTGGTACAGTGTTGCCCACTCCCACCACAGAGGCCCTCGGGTCAACAGGAGCTCACCCAGATTGACAAAGAGAAAAGAGAGGGATGAAGAGAGAAAGAGTGACAGGCTGTGATAACAAAGGCGACCGCAGTGTGGTTTCGTGATGGCTCCCCGGGTGAAAACCGATGAGTTGTCAGATCCGGCTGGGCCACATGTTGCATTGCTGCAATCGAAAAAAAAAAAAAAACCTCTTGTGTAAAAGTCCAACCATCCGTTACTGAAGTGTGGAGCGCTCCGATCTATGTCTCTGTTTTTAGAACACACATCAGGGTTAGTTACAGGTTTTATTCAAATAGATGTACGGATGGATATGCAGTCAAATTGATTTCCATGTGTTAAACTACTAAAACACAATGAGCCGTTCCCAACGCATGACCAAGGGAGAGGTGTCAGAAGAGGAGTCTGCACTCCAAAGGGCTCGAGAGCCTTTAGTAGCTGCCACTGCCATGTAAATTGGACCCTCAGAAAGTGAACGAGCCTGCCTATTGTCTCTAATGGCCTCTTGTTAGAAAAGCTGCCCACGGTGTGAATTTGAGTTTGTATACCCGCTCCAGGGTACGTGCATATGCACTTCCTTGCTTCCCTTAAGTTTACTGCGTTCAGCAGGAAACACAATTAGGCCAATCAAAGTGAAAGGAGGGGGGTCGGCGAGGGAGGGGGGGCGAGGACGACGTTTTATGAACATGGGTGGTGAAACGGCAGCATTGTGACGGCAGAGGATATTAGGTGCTGGGCGGCAGCTTTTTGATGTAGAGGAGTCTTTGGCAGGCGTCTGACTGTTGTTAAAGTGGACCGACGTACAATTAAAGATATATGGCCCGGGACAGCCGTGTGATTTGGATACATTAGCGGATTAGATTTTAAAGGGACTTGTTTAAAGGATGGCCAGTAAATACTATTCAGCACTAATGTGTGCTCTCGTGTACGCAGTGAATTAGATGTTGTTTAAAAGCACCATTTTTAAAAGCATGTTAATGGAAGTCTATTAAAACGGGTGGAGGGGGGATTAATTATTGGTCCACAAACTGCTGCGTGAGCAGATCCTCATTACAGAATAAAATAATAAGCCCAGATGCTACCAATCTCATTTATCTCCTTTCTGTCTGTCTCTTTGTCTTTCCGTTCCACACTACTCAGCTTTCCTTTACTCTCATTTATGGAGCCTCTTAGTGTTTTTAATAGTTCAGGTATAAATCGTGGTCCGGCTCTGCAGAGTGTCTGGAGGCGGTGCAGGTTTCTGGGAACAGGAGATATTGACAATATATGTGTTGACCTGAGGCCACGTCTTCTCACATGTGGGTAACTCCAACATTACATCCTTTTCCACACCATTTGAGCTTTCTTCCAGACTAAGCCAATATTTCCCACCTACCAAAATGAGCACGCTGCCCAGCACGGCCGGACCGACCTGCTTCAGCGCCTCAGGGCCAAAATTAGTTGTTGGCTCCCTAATGAACCTCACTGTACATGGCAGCTTCATTTATTTCACAGACACCACAAACTGACCTGTGCTCTAGAGCTGAAACAGTCAGCTGATTAATTAATTAATCACTTGAGCATGATAACTCATTAATCTTTTTGGTCTTTTCTTTTTTTTTCCCTCCACTGGCAGCAGCTTCTTTAATTGGACTGTTTGTCCGTTTTCCAGTTTTCTATGATTATAAAGCCGAACATTGTTGGATTATTGACTCTTTGTCAGCATTTTAATGTGATATAACTTTTCTTGACAACATCTTTTACTGTGTTCTAACATTATATTCACTGAACAACCAATTAATTATAATATAGCAAAATAATTGCCCGATATATTGATACAGAAAGTGATCATTGGTTTCTTCTTACACTTCTTAGACGATTAAATATTCGTGCGACTCTGCAGGTTTTCTGTGAGTTCATTACTTGACCAACAAACTAACACAGTTCAGTACAAGACCAGAAGAAAAAAAACCTAGAGAATGGACGTCATAGCTGATATTTTACTTCACTGGTGGAGAATTTTAGTGGAATTTCTATCTAGCAAACCTTGAGGCTCCTGAGAAGCTTCCTGCACGATCCAGCCTTGTTCCCTGGGATGGATAAAATATGTAAAAGGACAGATCTACTGAGACTAAACAGAGTATTTGGGCTTGTCTGTTAACATGATCTATTCATTCAAACCTTCACTGATTAGCCAGTGCTGCACATTTTTGCTGCACATCAACCAAAACCAGAGACGGAATAAACTGCTCCTCTGCTGTTTGGTGTGAAGCATTCATAGAATCCAAGTTAGAAGCTTTTTAACAAGAGTTTTCTTTAAAATAAGGGGGTGTAATTATACCTACATCGTGTAGGGGCGTTGCCATCAGAAGACAGCATTCTGCACATTTACCCAAAAGCTAAATTTGTACTCAGATAGATGGATCCAGCTCAGATCTTTGTGAGGTCCAAATCTTTACCTGAAGAAATACACGTCTGCATTCAAGCCACATCAAACGCTTCAGTGTCGGCGTTATGGACAGTTTAGTCCATCTGCTGGACTGAAGGTGTGAGGATGAGAGTGGCTGCTATTGGAGGTATATAAAGGCAAAGGGGGCCAGCTATTTAAAAAGTTATTGAATCAGGAAATTCCTCAAACACTCTTGGGGGGGTGGGAGGGTGTCATTGCAAGGCTTAAGCTGACCCTCTGTTTCCACCCCTCTCATAGCCCTGTGTGGACTCAAAAGTGGGCTCACTGGATGTCCCTTAGTCAGCACATGCAGGGGGTGCAGACAAAAGGTCCATTCTGCCAACAAAAGGGGGCATTTAGACGGTCACATACCCTGGTGGCTCCAAGGGTGGGGATGTTGGGGGTGGTAGGGAAGCAGAGAGAGAGAGAGAGAGTAGAGATAGGAGAGCTTGGGACTTCAATGGAAAAAAAGCTATCTATAGAAAAGGGTCAGTGCTGTCCAAAAGCTAAGCTTACCTATGGGCCGGGTCAAAGGTCTGGGACTAGATACACAGAGGAATCCCTGTGGTAGCGCTGAGAGAGGTAACGGGGGCTGGGCTTCATGACTGAGAGACAGACAGACAGCATGGGTCCAAGACTGGCTTTAAAAATGCAGCTTCCTCATTTGTTTTCAATGAGGCCATTGCGTGGACACCGTAGGGGGGCAAACACGGGTTATCTTGCCCATTTGGCAACATGCTGCTCCGGCCAATCAAATAAGCACACAATCCAGGTAGAATACCCCCTACTGCGCGTGGCTCTGTGTTATGTAAATCTGGCTGCAGCTGTGATTCCATTTAAATTGCAATTTGGTTCCTTGGCCATAGGAGCACTAAGGGACGCAGCCAGCTCGAGTTTTACAAGTTCTCAATCATGATTTTAAAATCAGTGGTTCAAAAAGTGACATTAGACCTCGTTTATGCAATAAATTTGTACATAATGGTGCATCACTGTGCCTAGGATTAGCAGTGAGGTCCCCAGGAAGAATAGCCAATGCTTATGCTGGTGCTAATGGGGATCCTAATAAACGAGAAACAAGAAACAAGAAACAAGAAAATCAACCCGGAGCCTTTGTTACGTGTCACTGTTATGCTTTTTTTTCCCAGCATGTAATGTTTTGGCTCTCATGTATTGTGTGTAGTGGTAGCGACTTGCTTTCCGTGCCTGCATGTGCACAAAGGATCACGTGATGTAAACTTTATCATCCACCCAAGTTTGCACGAATACTTCTGGAGCCTGAAATCTGTGCCTGTTCAGACGGTCCACATTGACTACACAAGCACCAGGAGATTCACGGTCATCAGCACCTTTATAATTCATCCTTAAACGAGTCGAACGAGTCGCTGATGGAATTTGGAGTTGCTCTGATTTGTGCTTGCTGTCCATCGATGGCGCCCAAACACAGTTGAGATTTCTAACGTCTCCAGAAACCCTGCGCTGTGCCGGTCCGCTGTGAATGTTCCCGCCGACACGTTGCTTCAGCCTGATATGCAACCAGCTGCTACATCGTGTAAAATGTGCAGCCAGACTTCCAGAAACATGTGTGTTTTATACAAATACTGTAATATGAATAGATCTGTCTGCTTTCCAAGTCCGGTCATGTGGAGACCGTGAGTTGGCTTTAAGCCTCCAGTCTGGTCCTGGTTTGTGCTTCTTACCTGCACTCACCCCACAAACGCAGCACTTCTGTCAGTGTGAACGCTGGAGTGACACTTTTCGATGAAGCATTTCCATAACTTATAGGCTAATATGCATATGATGTAGCTTTTTGCTCACCTGCATTAACTTCAAAGATCAACTAACCTTCGACGCACAGAAGCTCGAGGGGAAAGTAAAAAAAAAGCCACTTTCATCCCCATCTAATGGAGGACATTTTTTTTTCTTATCCTCATGCAGCTCCCAGGTGCCCCGTGTGCCCTCCCTTCCCTTTCTCTAGTCCAAATCAAAGGCTGATACTCTAAACGCGATGAATGACATTGATCTTAATCTGTGAGGAGTAAGGGTAATTTCGATGGGTGTGTGTGTGTAAGTGGAACAGAGGGAAGGTCAGGGGGTCTGTGGAGAGGGGGAAGATGATCTGTGCGCTCCGGCGGGGCACAAAGCGAGGGCGCGAGCTACAGGAGCGCCCTGCCTCACAATGCGCCCCGAGGATCGTTAAGTGATTGTGTTACAGAGAACAGGTGAACTGCGTCTCTCCGCCTCGTCTTTTATATTTCCCTCTCTATTATGATTTACAGGGCCATTCTTCTCTGCTGCCACCTCACCATAACTTGTGCTGTTCTTTTGAAGGCAGCCTGCTCGCTGCTATTGTACCTGGCCGGCTTTGAAGTGCCTAAGTCTTAAATGATGATGAGACAAGGAGAGTGCTTTTCTTTAACAGCCAGGGTAAAGGAGGCTCTTGTTTCTGACAGGTGTCTTTTATAGAAGGGAGTGTGCTGCGCCGGTGTTTTGTTGGGGATCGGGTTCCGCCGTTCCCCATCACCTGCTAATTGAATAACATTAGCTTGCCATCTGTGGAGATTTACTGGAACTGACCTCAGTGTACTGTTTAGATTACAGATTAGTCGAGAATATGTGAAAATGAGTCATGTAAATGAAGCCTGTTATTGTTCTGAAGGTGACTAACGCTTTCTGGCTCGCTGATGGCAAATTAAGATTAAGATTTTTTTTGCAGTCTGTCTCACCCGAATGACTGAAAACAACAAATTCTCACTAAATCTGATTCAAACAAGTCAGAGTTTGACTCTATTTTCTCAAGCTTTGAGTGAAGATGCCACTGTACTAATGCAGCTCCTGGTTCCCAATCAGACATCATAAAATATTCCCCCTAAACTTAAAATCTGTCTTCCACACTGCATATAGGATCACATTTATGGTGTGCACTTGAGGATAAGAAATGGCAGAATCACAGACAATGGACATGAAGATATAGAGATTTTTTAAAATGTGGTTCTCACAGGACTAAAAAACTTCCTCGTCTAACATCTAGAAACAGCACTGAAGCTACTCACTGACCAGAGACAGATCTGTTAACTATTTTTACTACAACCAGTTTGCTGACGGTGACTGCACAGACGCTTTAAATACCAGCTGACGAAAGCTCGCAGCGGCTTCCTCCAGAATAAGCCAACTACTCTTGAGCAAGGCACTAAATCCCAAATGACACCCGCGGTTTCCTTTGGGAGCAAACAGGCTATTACAGCATATTTCTTCTCCTGCGTTCCCACCAGCACTATACTGCAATTTGCTCATCGTGAACCAGCCTAGTTAAAAAAAAAAAAAAAAGGTTTTTCAAGGACAGCGTGTTAATGAAAACCTCCTTCCACTCGCACACGCTGAATGCAGCGAGTAAAATCGTGAATATCAACCAGAATGGAGCCCTGACAGACACCATTCATGTGGAAACTAATCACATCAGCTGTTATCTCTTCATTAACTCCAGTCTAAACACCGCAACCTTGTTTGGTGTGTGCTTATTGATGTGTGTGCAAAAGAGACGCTGCAGAAGTGGGACTATGCATTGAAATGCATGCATAACGGTGCATGAAGGCATTTGTCTGTGTGTGTGTGTGTGTACGTGCCACTGCTTTGCATCACTGAGTCCTATTCCAGCCCTGGTGCAGATCTAGAGCCGGATAGCGGCGACGCGCAGGCCGCTGCGGGCCGCGGCCATCTGGGCCTGGCCCCGGGCGGGTCTTCTCTGGAGTTGGGGGGTAGACTGCTGTAAGGGGGGGGCGGTGGTAGAGGTTTCAGGACAGTATTACAGGATGGGCAGTGTGTGATTAGGAGGTAGAGTAGAATAAATACACCCCTCCTCCCATCCATCCTTCCGCCTCAAGCTTGTGGTATGATGGAGAGAGGGGGGACTGAACACACAGCTGTCCTCAGCCATTATCAGTGATGGATGGAGCCCGAGCAGAGCATCAATGGCATGCCCAGCGCCCACTCACTCGAATGTGTCATCGGGGTGTGTTTCTTATTTAACTGTGTGTGTGCGCCAGAGAGACAGAGGAAGGATGGCGTGCCGGAAATATCCACGATTATGCTTATTAATTACTCACTGTTTTAGACAACAGAGCGAGAGGAACAAAAGAGGAAATATGGACACGCATAGTAAATCTCCTCCTGTCTTATTGGATTTGGAGTGGGTGAGGTCTTATCAGTGCAGCTGTTCCAACTGCCAAGCGACTTTAGCTTCCTCTAACAGCTCTACCTGTAACGTGGCATGACAGGGACCATGTGTTCTTCAGTGGAGGACAGGTCTCCAAGCAAATAAATGAATTTCAGTGGAACTTCCCGCTTGTGGATTTGCTCAGGTTTAACTGTGATAAATTTACATGCACACTTGCGAGCAAGAACAAAGTGTTTTGACATCGTTAACTGACCTTGAAGGGTGAAGGGAACCACAGAGTTCAAGATAAGGGAAGCCGTTGTGGATTTTTAGCTGCGTCGTATCATTCATTTGTATTGAACCAACCTCTGTTTGACAGAAGAGGAAACATTTGCAGACAGCTGGAAGGCAGGAATCGATGGTACAAATACATCATTTGAATGAAATGTGCGAGCGCTTAGTAAATCATTCTTGAATCAAATAATGCAGAAGAATAACAGAAGAGAGTAAAATGGGAGGGAGCTTGGAAAGCTTTATAACTCGTGCATTCACGCAGCTCTTTGTGTGATATTTCTACATCACCAATCCTCCAGCTCTGCCTGGTCCATAAAGAATGCAGGTACGTTCCTCTGTGCCTCTTTCTGTGTGACTTTGTCTTCACATTTGCTCGTTTTTGTCAATAAACACTCGTTTCCTTGCCAAGCAACTTGAAAAATCCTGACTTAAGTCTTTTTGTGTTTCTGAATCAATGTCCAACAAGGACATATTGGAGGGCACTGGAAAGTGCAGGAGGTGTAAAATAAGACATTTGTTTGATGTAAAGTCCCAGATGGATGCTGACCGCTCCAAACACTGCGGACATCTGACAGTGACCAATGCACTGGTGGATTGTGTCTGAAGTGTCTCTGCGAGAGGGAGGGAGCTAAATCAAATCCAATAATGTTCTCCACTCGCAGTTCACCAATTAAAGTAATCAATGCCACGCCTGAGTTACCGCAGCATCGTAGGCTGTGGGCTCTTTCTGTCTGGAGGCCTTCATTCACATCCGCTCTGGGCTTGTGAATGCTATTACCTTGCCCTTACAAGAGATAAAGCTATCGTCCCTCTCAATCTAATTCTTTTGTAATTAACCTTGTGTGTAATCCTGAGAGCCTGCAGACCGATGTCCAAAACGCTAACTCAATCCCTGTCCGAGGTTTTCTTGATTAGATTAGCATGCACTGACTCATATTCGGACAATGCCGTCGTCTGACTCAACAGCTGTCAAACACAAGAGATGGGCATAAGCCATCAATTGAATATGCTAATATATTTTATCCTCTTAGATAGGCGAATTATGTGTGTGAAGAGACTGGATTGAGGCTATTTGGCCTAATTCGCCTAATTTTCTCCAGTAATTAACGGCTTCATTTAATCAGTGTCAGGTTCTCAGCGCACACCTTTCAAGAACAGTAACAACTGCAGGGAGAAAGGGGGCTGTGGACGTCGAGGGAACTTGTTTTACCCAATCTAATAAGAAGCAGTGATTTGCATCTGTGTTGAGTCTGAGCGCAGAAGCAGACTGGTGTTATTAAAAGAGAGACTGGTGGTTCTGTCTGAAGCTCACTGATCCATCAGAGAGAAGTGACAGCCAAGGCAGACAGGCCTGTAATGGACTGGTCATGGACCAAAGACCCACCAGAGAATACATTGGCACAAAGGCTCACAAAAAATACAGAGGTTTGTAGAGAATACAGCCACAGAGAGAAAAAAAAAGATCACATTTTCAACTGGTCCTTAACGGTTATATTCACAGTGAATCATATACATGAACACTCACAAAAAGAGGCAGAACCATCTTTTGATTCCATTAAAAATTGGCCGTGACACTTTAGCAGCAGTGGCTTTGTTTTATACACATCTATGATCTATTGTCTGGAACCCTTTTCACAGGTCCAGATATGCCACCTACTGACCTCCCCGTCTCTCCTCTGCCCCATGTTGTGCAGATGAGTGCTGGTCCAACTGATAATGATGGGGGGATATTGAAAGACGAGTAACCCTGCCGTTTCCCTCTCTCTACGATTCATTAACCCGATTTCCACTGAGCTCTGTCCCACATGTGTCAGCCAGGCGCCTGCTGAGGATTCTGCTGCCCCGCCCGGCCCCGTCTTTTGCCCCGTCGCACTCCGGCTCGCCATCAAGCCGACAGATAACTGTCGAGGAGCAAGGTTGCCCCTGAAGTGTCGATAACCTTTCCATGTTGGTTCCCCAGACCCATTAGCTTCAGGATTGCCTGCTCGCTGATCCTCTGATCTGTTGTTGAGATCCTCTGATCTCTGAGCTTTAAAACTTTAAATCAGTGGTGTCATGTATTAATTTAGTATAAATGACCAAAAAAGCCTTGAGAAAGTAGGTTTTAGATCTTATCTTGTGAAAGCTAAGAGGCAGAACATAAGATGAAGTAAAAGCCTGGCCCAGTGAGTGTGAGGCTACAGCAGTGCCTGAGAACAAATGTCTTCATTGGTTCAAAAACCCTAAAAGAACTGCAAAGGTACTACCTAGAACCGCACTGGACCCGTCCATTATTTGAAAACCTGAACCCGGACCCATGCAAAACCAAGAAAGGCCAGACTCAGACCCAGCTGGGATGCATAGACCCAATTGGCGCTGATGTCTCATTAGTTTGGTAATTTATTTGTTGCAGCAAAACTTTGTCTTCCTCACAGTAACGTCCGTCGCTTTCTTCCTCACGTCTGGCCGTGATTCATATGATCCAGCCACCTTCCCAACAAAATGGATAAAATACATCCAGACTTCCTCCTCTTGCTGCCACCGTGACGGATGACACACGCAGCTCGATCAGCATCATGTCGGTAGCTGTTGCTTCCAGCATATCAGAGACAACTCAACATTTGTCCTTTTGAACTATAATAACAGATGCTTGTTTGTTGCAGCGGCTGCTAACATTAGCATTGCAAATATATAATCATCTGTTGTTGCAATGTTAAAAGCTAGACACATCCCCTCCGTCATGATCCAGGCAGGTCTTCTCACATCCACTTCAGCAACACACATAATGTTAGACAGAGCTGACTGACATGTATCACATGTAACCTGTACACAGCAGAATATTTCCACCCCAATGCTTGACGGTTGGCAGGGTGTTGCCCCGAGACCTCAGTTTTAGTTTCATCTGTCCACAGAACTCGTTTCCTAAAACTTTAGATTCATCCTGATGTTGTTTTGTAGCCTTCAGACATTGACTGTCATGAGGTCAGAGGTGAGGTGTCCTCCTCTTCCTGTTGGTCTGCACAATGGAGCGGTCACCACCACTCCTGAGTTAGATGCGTTTTCTTGCCGTTCCTTGTCTCTCTGTTTTGTTTGTTTGTTTTCCTTTCCGCCCGGCAGACTTGTAGATTTATCAGAAAGTTTCTCTTTATCCGCTTCGAGACCTTTTCTTGACTCTCGCACTTACTCTCGCCTGCCATTTCTAAATTGCATTTCGGCCAATGGATCATTCAAAGCTGGAAACACGGTGACATCTTTCATATAACCTTCGCACAATTTGTAGACATCAGTCAGCTTTATTGTCCAGTTGCCTCAGAAGAAGCCATTGTCGTCGAGTGTTACCCCAAGGTTTGAAGAGTCAAAGCATATATCAAGTTCTGTTAGCGTGTCACCTGATGACAACTCCCAATAACAGTTCCTGACTTGCCTTACAAATGATCCAGATAATGAACTTCTGAAATGTGACATGTGGCAGGGCTGCGTATGCGTTAACACGCGCCACATTGCGGCACTGTGTGTTTTCTCTTGCTGCAGCGTCGTATTTATTTCTTTCCGCTTCAAAATCAGCAAAATATGTCAGCCTGCCCAGGGGGTGCCCAAACTTTTGCGTACGATTGTATTGACTGATAAAGTAGAAGAGACCCTGGTGGAGTTTAGAAAAATGTAGCTGCCAAACATGGCCCTGTTCAAACACAAACGCATTGATTGGTAGCGTAAACCACCGGGGAGTCTGGAAGGTCTGCTTAGGCCCGAGGTGACACCGCTACTCCACAATTAGCCTTCAATCAATATGTCTCTCACTGACTTCTACCTCAGCACCGGACACTTTCCCAGCCGGCCATCCATTCAGCCCTGCGCCGGTGCATGCAGAGGATGGTTTAGTTTAGACTAATTTGGTTTACAGGCGGACGGTGTTTATTGGACCAGA
Source organism: Stegastes partitus (assembly GCF_000690725.1). Taxonomy (NCBI): domain Eukaryota; kingdom Metazoa; phylum Chordata; class Actinopteri; family Pomacentridae; genus Stegastes; species Stegastes partitus. Next base: position 37,559 of record NW_007578951.1, on the reverse strand, counting down.
AAACCATTTGTTATCTGTTTCCTCTGGAGGAACGGTCATGAATCAATCTCACTACAAATGTACAAACACAGAAGCGCCCCGGTGATTACCCAAAATAAACACACGCACAATGGCCTGAGTGTACATACACAGGAGGAGGCAGCGAGAGTGGACTGTGATATACATTATGCAAAGACACAACAGAGAAAAACACTTTCAAAAATCAGCAGCGAGGACATTGTGTGGTGTCTGCTTTACATATTTACAGTAGGTAATTTATACCACCCACCATACACGCTTCATCTTGCTGCCCACCCATATGTGACTTTGAATAGTAAATGATATAATGCTGGTGAGGGCGCCCTTATAAACTGGGAATGCACAGCAGGCTTGAAGTAACTTGTGGCTGAGAGGTCGCAGGTTTGCTTCCTTTGAAAATCAAATATTCCAACCTATTGTATAAATATTCCAATGTAGAAATGACAACTGCTCCACAACGAGCGTCTGTGAACAAGGCATTAAGGTCATTCCTTGTCCCTGTATTTGGTAAGTACATGGAGATGACTGACTCGATCCGCACATGTTCCAAAGTTGAGAAAACACTCGTACTGTAGATCAGCTTTAAAGCTATCGGAGCCTCTTCTCTGGGTTTTCTACCACCTCTGAAATACTACCAGTGAATTATAGTTTGTGGTGCGGAGCAGAAAAACTACATTTAAGAATCTCAGCAGCAGCTTCCAGATCGCTGCTGTGGTTACTTCACAGGTCACGATGTCAACATTTGTTTTTGTCGGCAGGCTGTAGTTTCAGTGAAAATGCTTCACAGATGCCCCGCGGCAAATGGCTTTAAGGACCACCACGTGTCCGACCGGGGACCACGTCGTCCCCCATCTGGCTCTCCGTTCATTTATTTGCAGCTCCCTACCGTACCTTAAGAAATTCAATTGGTGCCTAATACGGTTTGTGGCGTGCTACGTGTTGCTACCGAACATTTTAAATGTAATTTGTCAGCGGTGTGAGAACCGCAAAACGAAATTGTGTTTCCTTCTGGGTGCTTTGGAGACGTCAGAACCCGGCATCGAGTTCATTTGTTTTCTCGGGTCTTTCCTTCAGTTGATATTTTCTTCTTCTATAAACCACTTTGTAACCACTGTTTTGCAAAAGTGCTTTACAAATTAATCTCTGACAGCTGAGTGTCTCTAAACACAGTGATCTGCGCGGCTGTTGCTATTCAAACACAACCCCTTGAAACTAATAGCCTAATATACTTTTATACTGTGAGCGGCGGCGGCGGCGGCAGCTGACAGCAAGTCGAGGCTGGTTCGGGACACGCTCGCGGCTTCCTCTGTTATATGTCATGTTGTGTCGGCGCTCAGGCACTTGGCACAGCAGGTTCATTGTCAGCGGCCTCAAAGGCTTCAAAGGAACATGTAAGTTACATAAGAGGACGGCACTCAGATGATCAATACTGCTGCGACAATGCCATTCAAAGTCAATACGGTCCGAGGATGTGCCGGGGGAACGGATGAATGGAGGCAGTGAATGGACGATTATTATTAGTGGATGTATGTGCATTTCATGACCGCTGAAGCTGTTCTGGGGGAATTTGTTTTAGTAATTAGTGCAGCGGGGGAAGCCCTGTTCACTATTCTCTCTCTTTCCATCTTCTGTCCTAATCAGTGCTTTTTCTTTACTTTTTCCTTTCTCTCTCTCTCTTTTTTTTTTTCTTCCAGTTTTTTCTTCCCGGCTCTCGTCCCTCGCTCCTGCTTTCTTTTCCTGGGTGCTGTGTTGTGCAGCCAAGGCCGTTTCTTCCTCAGAACATGCTCTTGAAAGGCTATTCATGGTTCCTTCAATGAAACCCTATTACATTTGTGTGCGAGTGTGTTTGTGCGAGAGAGAGAGAGAGAGACGAAGGAAGAAAAATAAAGCGAGGGAAGGTATTCCGGGGGGCCGTGCTACAGTACCATCTGTATGCAAATCTCCTCAGACTTTGGTAAACTTTGATCAAACACTCAGGCCTCCTTTTCTCTCCCGTTACTCCCTCCTCTCTCCTCCCCTCCCTTGCTTCGCTGTCCACTATGTGTTCTGCAATTACTGTAGCTCCACAGCTCTTTGTCACGGCTGCATATTACTCAGCTAGGGCAATGTGCTCCCTTGAGGAACTGCCCCCCCCTCCCAACAACACACATCCATGTTTTCTGCCCCAATACCCTCCTGCTCCGGTGTTGTTGGGTTCAGCTCCTCTACCTACCACAACCCAAACACACACCATTTCTGAGCACCTGCGACCGCACTGGACCCCACAACAGATGGTGACACCCCCCCCTCACACACACACACACACACACACACACACATGCGTACGACACACTCCTCCCACAGATAGCGGGGCTCCTGGCAAACGGAGCCCAGAGTGGCGCATGGGTGATGGGCATGCCATTGTGCAGAGGTTTGGGCACATTTCAGGCGTGCGGACACACACACAGGAGCCATTGTTTCCCTCCATATGTGAAGGTTAACATGTTGAATGCAGATCCGGTGTCCAACAGGACAATGGGAATGTTGCGCCGAGTGTTTGTCAATTAACGGCTAATGAAGATCTCAAGGCGGACGAACACAAAAACACAAACACGCCACATTATCTCCTGTGTAGCTTTAATGTACGTCCGTCAGTGGGGTGTAAGCCCATTAGAGTTGTGTCCTCTGTGTGTGTGTGTGTGTGTGTGTGTGTGTGTGTGTGTCTGAGCAGCCAAGCAGGCAGTCAGCGGGCAGGGAGATAATGGATATTAATCAGAGAAAAGCCACGGCCATATGTCTGTTTAACGTGGGAGACGGCTACTCCCTGGACGTCGGCTCCCTTCTAAAACAATTAGCCTCATTTCGCAGAGTAGATATCTGAACTGAAGCCGTGTGTGTGGCCGCAGAGGCCGCCGAAAGGTGTGCGATTTTATGTTTATTTACCAAAGTCACCTTTGAGCGATGATATGAAGGCCTTGTCCACACGTAGCAGGGTTTTAGTAAAACCGAACATCCTGCCCCCTCCGTCTAGAAAAAAACGAACGTATATACACACCACCTCGTTTTTAGAAAAAACTTCATCCACCTCTAACCGCATCAGTGCGTTGTTCAGCACGTTCATGTTCTACGTGAGGATGTAGGAACTCCGACGACAGGAGTGACGACCAGGACATGCAGAAATGGTCACGCCATTCCTCCAGGAGCACGATTTCTGTCTCAAAGTTCTGACGGAGAACCTGCCTCAGACGTGGAATGGCGAGGTGGCGGAAGATAACCGTCCTTACCGCCATCCTTCGCCTGTGTTCTTCTACGTGGAGCGGTATCTGGGCCTGGACCAGAAACAACGCAGTTCTGAGGGCGTCCACGCTGGTTCCAAATGTAAACACAGGTCACGTATGTGATGTAAAGAACAGATTTAGTCGGTGGCAGTGATGTTTATAAACCTAAAACCCGGTTATCGACGTCCACATGCAGACGCATCAACGAATGTTTTTTTTAAATGTATTTTTTACCTTTATTTGATAGAGCAGTAGGGACAGAGACGGGAAAGTGGGGGAGACGAATGGGGGAAGGACCTGCAGAAAAGGGCATGAGCGGGATTTGAACTCATGACCTATAGCCCCTGTACATGGGTCACCAGCTCAACCAGGTGAGCGATAGCAGCGCCTGGTCGGAGGTTTTTAATGCCGTAAATCTGCGTTTTCATGTGGATGACAGGTCGAATCGTAGAAAAACATCTTGGTTTTGTGAGACACGTGTGGACGAGGCCTAAATGTTTCCGTTAATCTGAGACACCTGAACCTATCGTTGGCTGTGACGCGACGCTTCTATTTTCTCCGAGCAGCTTTTCAGTGTTATTGTCCGTGAACTTGTTTTCATCCTATAACCAAGCAGGATAAGTCATTAGGCAGATGGTTAGGGGAAGTCCCACGAGAGGACACACACACACACACACACACACACTCACACACACACACACGGTAAGCGCGCACAAAGACACCAGACCCCTGTTATGTAATCCACCAGCTCCACTCCCCCACCGAGAGGCTCAGTCTCGGGCTGTCTCAACTCCAAAACAAAGTCATCAGTCTTCATATAGCGCTGTCTCTTACATGGTGCACATACCTCTGGATCATTCTGCTCCTGTGACCGAAGGCGGCTCTTAAGGAGCTGAACGTGCAGTACCGAGAGAGTAAACACCGGAGCGTTTGATTGGTCCTGCAGTGCCGTACAGAGAAGCGATGCACGGCTCTTATGGCGCTCTGCAGTCTCCATAGGTAAAACGGATTACTGAGAGTCACCAGCAATGTGTATTTTATGTCGTGTTAATTCCCCTCGCTGCGTGTCTCTTTCTCTCGGCCTCTGTTGTTGCTGAATGGCTACGCAGACCGTAGCAACAGATTTCTCTTTCAGCCTTCTCCAGAGAACGCCTGGCCAGACTCCTGAAAAGGCACATATTTGGGTTAAGGCCCGGCACTGGAGGCACCGAGGGGAAGGAGGCGAAGAGGGGAGGGCGGGAGGAGGAGGAGGGAGGAGGAGGAGGGAGGAGAGAGCCATGTGGCTGATGTTGGTAAACAGTATCCAGCCTTGTCCTGCCATCGTGGCAGGCAGCGCACAACGCCGGAGATATCAGGCGCCCGGGCCACACACAGACCGCAACAAAAGGTAGACACACATACAGACATTTGCATTCATACACACACACACACACACACACACACACACACGGGCAGAAATACACAGACGACTAACAGACAAATAAAAGACTCACTCTCGTGTCTGCCACTCAGCAGCTGCTCCAGTTTCCATGGCAACAGCCCGAACAATGTAGTAGGAAGAGCTGCGTGTTGGTGAGAGAGGGAAATAGAGGTGTGTGTGTGTGTGTGTGTGTGCACTTGAAGAGTGTGTGTGAGTGTGTAGGTGTGTGTGTGGGTGGGTGGGTGTGAGAGGCTACAGAAGGGGGAGGCAGCCGCAGGGTGCTGAGACAGAGAGGATTCAGAAGACACTCTCTTTCTTTGTCAGGATGAGTCTTTGAGAGCGGCAAAACAAATACAGAGATGTGGAGGAAAATAAAGCGCGAGAGGGAGGCAGATATGAAAGAGCCGAGGGGAGCCAAAGGTGGCAGCTTCTTCTTGTTGTGTTTTTTTTTTTAGAGCAATAAAAAGATCCACAAAGGCAAAGATGAGGATTTCTTTTTTTTTTTTTTTACGATGTCTATTTATTTTTCAAAATGAGGTATTTCAAAGTGCTATGAGTTGCAGCACTAAATGTACATTTTTAAAAATGAGAGAGAAAAAAAACAAACATCTTATATCAGTTTACCCAGTTCTATGCACCCGATAATATAAACAAATATAAACAAAAGAGAAAGAAAGGAATTGGCCAGGTACATGAGGATAGAACACATTTGCTGTACAAAAGAATTATTTTTGAGATAGAAGAAGAAAAAAAAAAAAAAAGACAAGATAAAGTGATATCTACCAAGAACTCATTTTCATACGAAAATATAAGTATCAAATTTAGTATGTATCAGGTTCACACTAAAAGCATAAAGGTGTGTAGAATTAGTAATATGATACAATACAAAGAAAAGGAGAAGAAAAAAAAAAAGCAATATATTGTTATATTACAAAGTTTCGTGACTCTCAAAAATTGAGGCCTTACAGTACTTTTAAAGGTATATAAACTTCCAGT
>NW_007578951.1:0-31483 GCF_000690725.1 Stegastes partitus | reverse complement strand
AAAAAAAAAAAAAAAAAAACAGAGGAAGGGAAGACCAAAAAAAAAAAGTGTGTCCTCTCTCCTTCCTCGCTCTTTTCATCTTTTTCCTCAATGTGACTGGATTGAAAAAGTAAACCCTAAACATTCTTAACGTCAACAAATGTGCAAAAAAAGTGGCGGCAGTGAAAGTCCGAGCGTCCCTCCGGCGACAGCCTCCCCCCCGCCACCGCCGTCGTCCCCTCCAGGTGTGTTTGTGTGTCGGCATCTGCAGATGAACGTCCTCTAAGATGTTTAAGCAGATATGCAGGCCTGTGCGTGAGTGTAGAGGCCTGTGTTCGCATCGAATTGTGATTCAGACTGAGTGTGTGTAGTGGGGGGGAGGTCATCCAGGGTATATGTGAGTGTTTCTGTGTTGTAGCGGTTGTCTGTTAGCGAGTCCTGGCCTGCTCCAGCCTGCGCATCAGCTGTTGCCTGCGGGCCTGCAGCCTGTCCTTCTCCTGCTGGAGCCTCATCTCCTCCGTCTCTAACGAACTCACGTACTCGGTGGCCTTCTTCAGGATCAGCACCTTCGCCGCCTTCTCGTTGTGCGCCAGCTCCGGCACGTGGTCGCGCAGCGTCAGGAAGCTGGAGCGCAGGTCGTTGCGGCGCTGGCGCTCCAGGATGTTGTGGTTGCGTCGGCGCTCGCTGTCCTCCGAGTCGGAGCTGCCGCGTGGGCTGCTGTCCCCGCTGGTGCTGCGCTTGCTGCGCGGCCCTGACGTGCTGGTGACGGAGCTGCAGGACGAGGAGGAGGAGGACGAGGAGATGGTCCTGATGGGGGGGCGGGGGGCATCTGACGTCTTCTGCTTCTTTGGAGGCGGGGTGGGATCGTCGTCCGAGGCGTACGGCGACGGGGCTGCGTAGTTGTGTTGCTGCTGGTGGACCGAGCTCCTCTTCAGGATCAGCTCCTGAGGGGCTCGGCTGACGAACCGACTCACCACGCCGGACCCTGAGACATGTCCTCTTGCGTCTTGGCTCTTGGGATGTACGGAGATGGTGACGGTGCCTGTGGCCATGGGGGACGCCTTGCTGATTGTGGAGCGCCTCTTCTCTACCGTGACCACGTCAATCTCCTCCTCGTCCTCCTCTTCCTCCTCCTCGTCGTCCTCCTCTTCTTCCTCCTCTTCTTCTTCATCTTCCTCCTCTTCTTCTTCATCGTCATCTTCCTCCTCTGTGAAAAGAAAACAACGTGAGTGACTTAATTGCTGTGACATACCAGGTATTCTCACTATGTCATGCATGTGTACCAGCAGGTGACAGGTATGTACGAGAGTGTGGGATCAAGCGAGAGTGTGTGGGAGCGAGAATGTTGCCCAATGCTGTTTGCACAAGCAGAAACCTCTTAATGCTTAGTGTCAGTCACTTCTCTAGAAACCTATTCTGCAGGCATTGACTTGTTCAGCCTCGGTGCTGAGCAGACAGGTTGGATTTCTGCCTTTCATTCTGTCTCCCTCCTTCAAAACTTCTAATCTCCTCCAGTGAGATGAGACAGTTTTAGTGCGACGCTTTCGGTTTTATCAGCGCGGCTCCAGTCAGCGGCACTAAGAACTTCACTTTGACCTCCGATGAAGTTTTAAAAAAAGAAAAAAGAAAAATCTCATTTCCAGCTGAGCTCTTGATCTTTAATACCTGAGCTAAAAAAGCTAAGAAGCCCAGCCTTATTACCCAGGGGTAGCTTTTGAAGGTTGAGAGGAAGTGACCAATCGTGAGGCAGCGAGTGTGAGGCCCAGTTAAAATGCCTTTGTGATAATGGCTCCTCATTATCAGCTCAGGAGCATCTGAAGAGTGTGGCATTTTACAGCTTATGGCAACCCACTTCAGACACCTACTGCACCAGGATGCTGCCTCGACACACATGCGGCACACAAACAAGTCTGCTGTTGCCATCAAAACAAAAGCCGGGCACAGCTGGCTGCATGTGGGGGTGTGACTGACTGACTGACTGACTGACTGACTGACTGACTGACTGAGCCACATGTGAGGCTGGGATTTGGCTCTTTGGTGTTTCACTCTCAGAATGGAACAGCTACTTTAATAGAGCTGGGAGGAACATAAATAGAAGAAGGAGCTTAGAACATCCATGTTTAGGGAGATAAAGTCTTCCTTCCATCTGTACAGCTGATGTTTTTGGGGGGAGGAGGAGGTGAGGGGGTTGGGGTGTCACTTTTAAGGCTTTTTTTTTTTTTTTTAAATATTCAGACTAGTCTGACACAAGGGATAAACCTACATTTTCTTTTTAAAATTCGCTTGATGGAAAAACACAAGTGAAGAATGGCCTGGAGCACAAAGGAGGGGATGCGTCTTAACGCTGCAAGCGGCGGAAGCGCACTGGAGCGGCACTGCGCGCTGGACGGCGGGGCGGCAGGCGATCGGATCACCACCCTTTAAGCCTGCAACTGGAGCGGCGCCAGGGAGACAGCTGTCGAGATGGAGCGCTTGTTCAAAGCTGTCACCCCCCCTCCCTCGCCTCCCCTTCCCTCCACCTCCCTCCAAAAAAAAAAAAGGGGAGAGAGAAGCAGTCAGGGCTCTCCTCTTTTCTTCGCTGTGGAGGAGGTGTTTGGCAAGGCTGGCTGAGTCTGCCCTCTGTGCCAAGCTGGAGGCCTTTGTACTACTGTTTCACAGCGAAAACACGCTGATAAGGGCTTGTGAGTGTTTGTTTAGGGAACTCGTAGGCGGTAATAGACGGGAGATGAAGTCTTATTAACTACACATTGCACTGATTTCCTAATCTAAACACGTAATTACTTCCTACACCGCTCCTCACAAGAAGCAGGAGTGTCAGCCAGTGTTCCTGAGCTTTATTGTGCTGTTCCATCTTTCCTTTTTACTGTTGAACTTTTCCTCCTGTTCTCTTTCTAAAGGCTAATTTTAGTTATCAGCTGGACTTTTTTGGGGGGTGGGGGGGAGGCAGTAAGTGCAGCCTGTCTAAAAAGTAAGTGCCAATTTCTCACCCACTGTGCGCAAATTGTCCCCTTAATCCATGCGTAATGAAAGCATCCACGGCACCGTGAAGCAGACACTTTATCAGCTCATCACATTATTGAACACCTTTTCATCTCCACCTCCTCCTCCTGCTGCAACCTGGTCCTGGCTGCACTCAGTCTGTGTGTGTGTGTGTGTGTGTGTGTGTGTGTGGTGTCTTTTTGTTTGGCTCTGATGCCAACTGAGTTCAGTAAGGCACACAATTCCCCCATTTTACTGCCATCTGCCGGATGAAGAGCCTGCTGATTGCATAAACCTCGTTCACTGTGTCACTACTTCACTGTGCGTGTGTTGCTGTGAGTGTGTGTGTGTGTGTGTGTGTGTGTGTGTGTGTGTGTGTGTGTGTGGAATGTAACGAAGTAATCCGATTCTGAGAGAGTCATATGAGCAAGCTCCAGCCGCTACTACCGGATAGGGAGCGGGGCTTATAATAATGACAACAGCAACAATAATCATTTTAGGGCATCTTCAGATTCTTACCGGAGTCACTGGGCGCGCTCCCGTGCACCGTGGATGTGTTAACGGTCCCAGATGAGTCCCTGCTGCCGTTCTTCTTGTTGACCGGGAAGGGGAACACTACCGCGGGGTCCACGCACTCTGACATGGAGCTGCGGCTCACCACCTCCGGCGCCTTGGCGGACACGTTCCTGCCGCTCGCCGCGGCCGTGGAAATAGCCTTGCCGAGTTTCTCCGTAACAACCCGTTCCAGCTTTTCCCTGGCGGAGAAGCCACTCCACATACAGTCCTGGATAATGATGCTGTTGGGGTTAGTATCCAAAGCGGAGCCGAACAGGTCCACATCGTCGGATGCTCCCCATATATCGTCCTCGGGCAGGAGCAGCAACTCGGAAGCCCAGTCCAGTGGGTCCCCCAAGCCGAAACCGAGAGGGTCCACGTCCGGGGAGGCAGTCGCCGGCTCCCCCGGTAGCGCGGCGCGGCTCGGAGAGAGGGGCGGAGTGGGCAACAACTCGAATTTCTTCCAGATGTCCTCCCCCGGTGGCGCAGAGTCGGGACCACAGAAGTAGAAGTCGTCCTCATCCGGGTAGAAACACGGTTGTAAGGAGTCAAACTCCAAATCGGAGTTTTTACTTATGATCGCCGGCATTCTATCCCACAATCGACAAACCTGCGAGGAGACAAAAGATACTTTAGTCCCCGCTGCGAAGGAGCGTCTCTCCCCGTTCCCCGCTCTCTCTCTCTCCCTCGCTCTGCTCTATCACACCTGAAAACTGCGCTGTGGAATCAGAGCCCACACACAGACACACACACGAGCTGCTCCACTTAATTCCACACTCACTCCTCTGTGGGGTTTTAAAAAAACCGCACAAATCTCGCAGGAGAATGTGCGTAAATGTGACCGTGACGCACGAACTGTGCAACAACGGCTCACCAAGGCGCACCAGACACTCCACAAAATGTCACCATCGCTCAAAAAAACACGAAAATAAATTGAATGACAACAATGAAATCTAACAGAGACTGTGTTTTTGTCTCTAAAAAAATAATGTGACACGTTTCCTTTTTCTTTTTTGCGTAGAAATGAGAAGATGCTCACCTCGTCCTGACTTGGGATGATAATGTGCGAACCAATTTTTCTCGTATCTCGCAGTCAGTAATACAGACACCAGATTTGGAGCAGTCATCTACTTTGGGAGCACAGACAGTCCTCTGACACACATTGTGGCTGGCTGCTGAGTGTTATACACTGAGTTCTGCGGGAGGAAAACAGACTCCTCCCTCCCGGGCTTGGGGGGGTGGTACAGTCGGGCTCTGGGTTTGATGCGGCGCGGGAGACGGGCTGGCTGGGAGCTTTCTTTCAAGGTGAATGGAGAAAATAGCCTAAACATTGTAAGCAAGAACGAAAAGGAGAGAGAGAGAGAGACGGAGAGAGAGAGAAAGGGGCAAGGTTTCGTGAAAGAGCACAGAGGAGAGAGAAAGAAACAAAGGAGGCAACAACAAAAAAAAGGAAACAAAAGAAAGAATAAGAAATAAAGAATAAAAATGATATATTATCGATAGCCTCGGGCAAACTGTCTTATCTCTCCAGTGGCATGTCAAAGCCAGGATCAGCTCTGAAGCAGTCCAATAACCCCCATTGGCTGTTTGATGATTACATGTCTTGCTCGGATTGCTCAAGGGCACTGCAGCAGGCTGACCCGGGGCAGGAGCTGTCCAAGCAAAAGGGCACTTTTTCCTTTTTTACGCACAACCTGTGATGATCAAATAATGTTTCTATCTATGTGTGAAACGTGAGAAAAGCCACACAGGCTGGGATTATTTAGTAAAATATCGTGAAATATAAACAGATGTATGAGATTCTTACTTTTCTATCAGTTTAATTTCACATAAAGCCAAACGGGATGACTGTCATTCATCCAGCATGATGTTCAGTGATGTTTTCCTCCACACCAAACCCTTCTGCCCTTCTCCTGCCGTCCTGTGGCGCTCCGAATATCATTTTTCTCTTTTGTCTGAGGACCACCAGCATCCCTGGATGAAAGACAAAAGTACAGGGCTCTTTGCGCCCTCACACGGACACCAGAGGAACAGCAGCAGCAGAGACGCGCACCATCACCGAACCAGACAAAGGCGCAAAAACACAGGCTCGCTCGGTCTTTTTCTTCCTTTCTCTCTGTTCAAGTGAAAGAAAAAGAAAAAAGAAAAAAAAAAAACAAGTTGCGAGGAGGAGCGTTTCCTTCAGACAACAGGCTGTGCAGGACGGGGGAGATTTTCAGCTGTCTCCGGGATAAGACAGGATCCGAGAAGAACATGTTACGTAACCGCAAGCGGTGGTTGTAGCCTGGAGTCATTCCCATTCCCTTTTTCTAATGACAGCTTAGGAGGAATGGCGCATCTGTAATTATGCGCACAGGCACAGGCGTACACACACACACACACACACACACACACAGCCCTGATATTGACTTATTCAGGGAAAAGCGTTTGCAAAACGGATTCCAGTTGAGCGCCAGCTGTGAGGAATGACAGCTTTCAGTTATTTCCAAACAAAGGGAGGTGATGAAAACAGCTTTTAATATTTTAAGACCCTTTAGTAAGAAACATTTTTGGGTTTGTTTCAACTCAAAAAAATAAAAATAAATTCTTTAATTAGTGCACTAATGATAAAAAAAAAGATTAGTGTTCATAGAAACACGTGTAAACCAATAAGTCCAGACTTTATATCACAGGAGAGCGCTTTAGTTTTGCTTTTTAATGTGATTATTTCTGTTATTTTTTATGGAGGTTGAGTTCAGATGACCAGAGCCTGCGAAAAGTGAGACTCTGCAGCTGTTGTGTCCTCAGAGCAGGGATAGCAGGGAGTTTCCTGGGACTTTCTAGTCAGCTCCCAGGAACTCGAAGAGATGGTTTTGGAGTTTGAAACTCCCCACAGACTTTTGCCAGTCCTCTCCTCTCCTTTCTTTTTTTCTCAAACTGCTGCTCAGCTCTGACCCTGAAGCAGCAGCAGCAGCTTCCTCTTGCTGTGAACCAGGGCAGAGAGTGGGAGTGAGAACAGAAGGGAAAGTTCTTTTTTTTGTTGTTGGTGTGCAAGTGCAGATCGGGTGAGCACAGGAAGCTGAGCGCGCTACTCCTCGTTTTCTGTGGAACGCACCAGAGAAAATAGTCAAAGAGAAGCAGTAATGGCCTCATGCTTGTTTGTGTCCTGGCGTGGAGTTGAAGAAGAGGAGCTTCGTTCCCTCTGCTGCAGACGCTCGCTCGCTGATTTGCTGTGAAGTTGCCCAGATGCTGGTGAATTTTTTATGTCTGGTTATTGTTTGTTTGCATCAGTAAAGCTGCTCTCCATATAGAAGGAAGCAAAGGAGGGAAATAACACTTTTTTCCCCCTGAAGTTGTCAACGTTCACATAACAGTGTCTCAGCATCACACGGTCTCCCCAGAACGAACGAATGAATGAATGAGTGACTTACTGAATGAATGAAAGCCAGAATGTGACTACCTTTGGATAAATAGAGCCCACAGAGACGCAGAGGGAAAGGCGGACTGGTCAGAGGTGGAACAAAGCTGGCGTCTTTGCTTGTTGTTTTTATGACGATTATGGCATGCCCAGCCTCCCCTCCCACCATTCACCGCTGGACCGGGACATGGATGGTTAAGCAATTAGGCCAGTTTTGATAAAAGATTCATAAGTCACCCCAGTGGATAGTGCAAAGACAAGCATGTTGTGAGTAGGGGAAGGAAAAAAAAAAATAAAAAATCTGCTGCAGTGACATGGTAGAGCGGCTGTGTTTGGGTCAGAGCGCGTTATATTAATATTTGAACTGGGGGAACGGGTGTGTGCGGCGGCTGCAGCGTACAGTCTTTTCCCCCCTCCCGCCTTATTGTAAATAGCAGATGTATGCAGTCATCACATCACCTCAGCTCACCCCTGATATTGCAGATATTCATAAGCTGCACACTCTTCCCTCTTAGTGAAACTGAAGCCGGAGCTCTTTTTAACTCCTCACAAACATTTGCAGCATCGTATGCATGTGTGCCGCCTGCCTGCACAGAAGATCTGAACATCTACATCGTTACATGACTCTGACTGAGGGGTAGCACTGGGATTATTATTATTCTTAGTCGCCAAATCAAGGGTTTTTGTTTTGTTTTTTAGCAATGTAGATGCACAGATGTGATGTATTTTTGTCTAACTGGATCACTTCAGAATCCCTGTTTTTGCTCTATTTGTTGAATGTCTCCCTTTTTATTCCCTAAGTTCCTCTCTATAAGTGACCATTATCATACAAGACATGACATGAAACCGCTTCGGTTCAGGTTAGTAACTCCAGGTTTAGCTCCGTTTATTCAGTGACTGCTCCTCAGTGCGCTGTGCAGTAGCAATAAGATGTTAATAATAACGAGGGAAAGATTTTGCTGCTGTTCAGACTCATGACCGTCGTTCAGTTCCTGCAGCTCGTTGCAGTAAAACAGCTGCCGGCCACTCAGTTAGAAAAAGGGATCACCGTGCACGCAGACAGTAAGAGCATCTCTGATGACGACAAGAGTTTTTACAACTCCACGGCCGTTTCCTTGTTCTATGGACCTTTGTGCAGCGATGTAATCCGACAACAGGGAGTGATTAAAGCGCCGAGGCCTCGGACTTGTTAACCGTATAGGATTATAAGTAAAGCCTGCTTACCTGGTGGAAATATGTTTTTGTGTTTGTTCTTTACTTGCTCCCGACACCATTTAACAGGTGATCCTAAAGAATATCCAAACAATGTGTTCATTTACTGGCTATGCTCAGTTCTAATTCCACTACAGACCTGCTGTCAGCATCCCCTCCTTTGCTTTGACTGCAGCAACTTTTTAAGCCTGTTTAATATGTTTTAATTCCTCTGACTGGTTCAGGATTACATGTGAGAATTATGCAACTCCGGGCCTGTCCACGGTGGTCTTCTGGTGCCGCTTTTAGTTGGACGGCATCATAGCTTCATTCCTGGGTCGAGTTTAGGAGTAGATCACGGTTATAGGCTCAGAGAAGCCAGATAACAAACAGGTAAGTTGCTTTGTAGCTGAAGCCTCCACCGTGTAGCTGAGGTCAAAAATAAATGCAGAGCGTGGTCCGACCCGTGAGTCCTGAGTAGCTCGCTCGTGCGATAGCCAGAACCACCTCGACGCGTTTGTCTCTGGTTCTTTGTTTTGGTGTCGTGCAGCGTTTCGATCTGAACGCGCCGTACGAATGAACTGACGTGACTCGTTACGCTCAGACAGACTCACATAAACTCGACAGACAGCAAAGTACAAAAGTAAAATAGGTTGCAGCAATTAAAGCGTTTTCAGACATGGTCATAACTTCAAACAGGTTCCACAAAAAGCTGCTCGACAACAAGATAAATCTCATTTACAGTGTCGTGGAAATACACTGAAAACATCGACGTTCTGGCTCGCAGTCGGCTCTGCTTCCTGGGATTCTCAAGCGTCTGAATCTTCGAGGTGTATTTACAGCAGCCTATAAAAACTAGAAAATCCTTATTTATGAAGCTTCACACGTCCTCCGCAGACGAACCAGCTGAGTCTGTGGAAGGCATTAGGTCTCCTCTTCTTTAATCATGTCAGCTCAGGTCCCACTGTGGCATCTTCTCCTCAAACAAACCAGCTCTCAGAGGAGGCCATGTTTGTCCATGATCCACATCATTACATTTCAGCTCCAGCGAAACCCTCCACCCTCCACCCTCCAGCCCACGGACCACACCAGCACAGTGGAGCCTCCGTCCCCTCCCCACCGCCCCACCGCCCTTCCCCTTTCACCTTCACCTCACCCCGAAGCCGGCATTAACATTATCCCTAAAGCCACTTAACAGCAATCAAACATAAGCTTCACTTTTACACCTCGGATCAACTTTTTTTTGTGATTTCTTGCCGTTGTTTCGTTGACGCGTCACCGTTACTCGTTATTACCAGAGTCGGCGCTGCTTTCTGTAACCGGCCTTTTCACGCATGCCGCCAATTTTCTGACATCCTTTATGGTATCAGGTGGGTTGCACAAATATTCCAGCTGCTGTTCTGCTGATTCACCATGTAGCTCTGGAACACCCCTCGTCGGACTGATAACCGACGAGCTCCAGATGATGGTGATTCAGGTAAAAAGCAGCTCCTTATTTCTAATGCCGCTGCCAGATATGACTTCATCGAGATTTTCTAGGAGACTTTATCTCTGTAGGGAGAAGACGAGTCGCGACTCATTCCCAGAGGAATTTCCAGTAGATCTGTACGGCAATTCCTCAGTGAACAACCCCGGCAAAAAAATTATTTTTCAACCATCATAAAGTTATTGAGAACATAAACCAGTAAGACAAATGGAAAAATAGTTTTCCCGTGTCTATTTTTAGGGCCACATTTTTCCATCCAGTCTATTTCTGGGACGAATAAACTTGCCGAGGAAGTATTTTGGCCTTTAGATATTGGATTTTCAGAGTGCCAAAAGTGTGCCTGTGTGAAGGAAGCTGCTGCTGTCTTGTTAGATCTTGCCCTCAAACTGTGTCTAAGTATGCCTACAGGTCTCCCTGTACAATTAAACTGGCACATCAGATGATTCATGGAGCATGTAAACATCACTTTTTCCACTTGAGTAATGCTTCTGTATATTATTGCCTGGATCTCTGGAGTAATCCATTCCACTCAGGTTAATCCTTCCTTTGTCACAGTGGCAAATGTGCTGGGAGACAGTTGAGAATGCGTACGAGGTCGCATTCCTCCTGAGAAATATTTTGATAAATAGACAGTCGTGTAATGCATCACGGTAACGCGCATCCCGCTCGGCAGGGAGGCTAATTTACACGGACGTTTATCATCGGCGCAGCACCGTGTCATCGCATGTACAGTCGTCCACAGATGTGTTCATAGCGTCCCATTAAAGAAGGAAAAACAGCTGGAATAAGCTGAAAATGACAAAAGTAATAATAAATAAAAATGTAATGAAAATCATGATGTTGTTTTTGAATTGTGGTTCAACAGAAATATTTTTTAAAAACAAAAAAAAACAAGCATGATGGGACCCATAAGCTAATATGTAGCTGAACAACCCTTTGAGCCAATCAGGTGTTTCCTGTAACTCTCAGTCAGACTTCTGCACCTGTTGACAGGATTTCACTGCTCATCAGCAAAGGGCTTAAATTTGTCCAAGACATTTTTCTTTTTTTTAATTATTCTTTTCAACCACAATTCAAAAGCAACGCCTTATTTCACTAGATTATAATTTAGCAAATTTTTATTTATTATTACTTATTTTATTTTTTATTACTTATTACTATTATTACTTTAATTGAGTTGTGAATTTTGCCTTTTCTTTAATGGACGTGTGTGAACGCATCTGAGGACGGCTGCAGCTGTATCGTCTGTATCTCGGCGTGAGCTCGAGATACAGGTTTGCTGAGCTGCAGAGGAAGTGCAGGACACGTTACCTGTAAGACGTTAACCATCAGTGGAACAGGTGAGGAATGCGTTAAGAGATTTCACGCGAACGGCAGCCAGGCATCTGCTCGGTGTGGGAGCGTTCTGAGAAACGGATAGCGACACGCACGTCGACGTGTTCTCGTCATTTTGAAAGTATAGATTAGAAACGGGCGGTAAATGCGCCCTGGATGCTCCAGATAACGTTTCTCTCATGGATTTCATCGCTGTGTGTGCCATATTAGCGATTTCTGTTTATTTATTCAGTATATTGATCGGCCTTCAACGGTTTCCATTAGGGCGTAAAATGGGAGGTAATTGTGCGTCGCCGTTGTTGCATGGATCACATTACAAGTTATGGATCAAGTCATGACTATGAATCAATGAGCTTGGCCCTGAAGGTGAACATCATTAGGAGGCCTGGCGATCAACTGGAATTCGATATCGGTGATGGATCGACGGCACCAGTAACGCGATCCAGTTTATTCCGATCTGATCGCAGTGAAACTCAAAGCGCCTCCATCGCTGATCCACAGCCAGGCGGATGCTATCTGGTGCACCGACAATCCCCCTCCAGCCGTCTCCAGACTCGCTCTGGGAGAAACGTTAAGTTGTTTAAAGTGTTGTGCGTAAATTCAGTTGAGCCGTGACAGCTTTACAGGCCCATTGTTGCTCTTTGTGAGAAAAAAAAAAAAAAAAAAAGTCAGGCTTTGGTGAGTTTGTGGAGCTGTGAATCAGGGGAAGGAAGCATCGCTTAACCGACGCTGATTCGGGGGTCACATGCAGAAAAACGACTGTAAACTAAGAAAAGATGACCTTCTATCAGTCAGATAGGAGCAGTTCTCTAATATCTGTTTATTATAAAGAACAGATGAACAACTCAGTACAGACTTCCAGTAACGTTCAGCTTGTTGTTTTGGTTTTTACAGACTCCATCTTTACTGTCGTAGCTGATTCTTTTGTAGCGTACGTTTGTTTTTGACAAAAAAGCTCCAGAAACCAGCTACGAACGACCTACTGGGCTCTCAGACAAAGGCTGGGCTCCGTATGTTTTGGTGCTTAAATCGTGACCGTTACAGTCTGTGGTGTGAAATGATGCGTCATCTGTCTGTGGACTCTTGGCGCCTCCATCCTCGTGTGAGACATCGTGACATATGTGACGTGAATCAGAATCAGCAGAACAACGTGTGTTTGTCTTACATACTGCAAGATCCATCAGAACGATGTAGGACATCCTGGTGTTTTTTGGCATCCTACATCTGGTATGCTATGTTTTGGGAAATCAACTTCTGACATAGTAGATAGTTTAACAGTACTGATATTGGAATGTACGCGAGTGAGTATTTAACATCTTAGAGAGTCACATGTTTTTCTCAGGAGAGTGTGGGGACCCATAACAGAGTTAAAAGGAGATTGGGTTCAGCTGGCCAACAGATTTACTGTTTAATTCATCTATATTGTGTTTAAAGCTACTTTCTGCTGCTGCCAAGCACTCAAAAATCATTCAGATCGAAGTTGTTTCAGTTCAGAGTCGATTCTCTTGGTTGAGGATAAAGAACAGCTAGATGAGTCGCCCATGTTTTTGTTTTGTACGTATCATACGATAGCTTCTCCTCTCAGACTCATCTTTTGCACCTTGCCAACCTGGAGTTATATAAAAACCACTTGGGGCACATTTCACGTGTTCCATGGATGCATTTTAAGCCTTTTACATGTTATTTTGTGGCGTTAACGTCTACATGTAATATGTTAAAGGTCAGTGGGAGGAAGCCATTGGTTGCAGCTGCTGTACATTGTGTGCAATGAACTTACAAAGAAAAGTGTTCTGGTGTGACAGCGGCTGACTTTTCTATGATCGCAGATCGTAACAGCAGCCAGATAATGTAGCTCAGCTCTTCTACACACTGTCTAACTGTTTTAACAGAAGTTATGTTAAGAGGTGACCCAAAAAAGTGACACATCCGTTTTCTGAGTGCAGGTGAGCTTCCCCGAAAATAAAGGTTAGTGCAGCTGTTGGTTATTTTTGATGGACGGGCAGATAGCAGACAAAACGCAGCGCATTTTGTGTAATCATAACATTACGAGCGCGATCGCTGGCTCCAGATAAACAGCCGATGTGGGTTTGACAGAGAAAAGAGGAGCAAGATAGCGTTACGCTAAGTGACTTGTTTATTGATGAACACTGATGCAGACTGCGATACCCAAAGTCTTTGTTTGGATTTGTCTTCACCTCACACAGGCTCCTGAGAACACCGTATGTTCCCTCAAACCTCCCACACACATGTAAGAATGAAGCTCTTTGACTTCCTCCTCATGTTCCTTATGCGAGTGAGCAGATAACCCAGAGAACCAAACCAGCCCTCGGCCCTTGTGAACCTCGTGGAGCCCTCATGGAGGTCAATGAGCTCCCCTCCTCCTCCCTCTGCCCATCTTTATCTCCCTGCATTTGTTTTGATCCTCGGGGGTCATTAGCCAGACTAAATGTTTGTCTGCTCACAAAGGGAGATGGTTAATATGTTTCAACGCATCCATTTGTCAGCTCTCTTGTCTCGGGCTGCACACTGTGTGAAAGGAGAGCTTAGCGTCTCAACTGGCATTTCAAGACTTACAAGCATTTCAACACCTCCGGCAGGAGAGGCCTTCTGTGTGTGTGTGTGTGAGTGTGTGTGTGTGTGTGTGTGTGCATCTGTTTGTGAACGTATGTGCGTGTCCAAATACATTCCTCCTGGAGGGTTGGGTTCCCAGCCTCCTGGTCGATATATCACCCCTGAGATCATCAGCGAGCAGTTTGGACGAGAAACAAAATGGAACATTTCACTTCCTGCAAACATGCTGCGTCCTGTCAGTCTGCTGCAGTCAGATTAGCATGACTTACGAGAGCGAGGAAGGCGCTGGAGGAGAAGAGAGAAGAAGAAAGGAGAAGAAAAGAGGAGAAGAAAGCAGAAGGATTATTTGCTGGCAGGGCCAGAAGGGGGAAACCAATGTCATAAATTTTGGGTGAATGTTTGTGTTGACGGGAAGCCGTGTTGTTAGCACCGTTTTAATAATATCGCTGGTGATTTGTTGAACCCTGGCCTAAACAGGAAGTTAGCAGTCCAGAAAAATGGCCGTGCTAACAGTGTTTAGCTATCAGTGGGCAAAGGATCCATTTGTCTGTGTGATGAGTGATCCTTTCCTCCTGGGCTGGACCCTCCTGCGGTATTCAGAGCTCATAATTTTAGCCCTGGCAGTGTGTCACGTCTGCTGACCCGTCATACATGACCTGAATTTCTTTGTGTGTATCGTTGTGTGTGCGCACGCCTCCTGTATATGTCCATGCTGTGATTAAGGGAGGAATGTGGTGTAAGATGTCCACATCACTGTCCCAAATAAACGTAGAACCACAACGCCGTAGAAATACTCAGTCCAGCATCACAACGACAAAACCACCATCACACGACCAGCTGTTCTCATAACCATCAGTAGAACGATGAATAAATTATATCATCATTTTAACATCACGTTAATTTTAAAGCTGGAACAGGTAGGGCTAGTTTTAATTACTGTGTTTACTGCTGCCCCCCAGGGATTAGTACGGTCCTGTTTTATCTGACCAACAGCTTTAATTATGCATCAGGCTGCAAAGTGGCTTTTCACTGAAGCTGCTAACAGGCAGCAAAGAAATAAAACGAACCCACGATGTTTCCCACAGAAATGAAGGAAGTGGAAATTACAAGAAAATCAACCATATATGCCTGTGTCTTCTTTTTACTACTAGTTTTAATGTTAGTAGTGGTAATAACAGCCGTACTGGTACCGATAGCTGCAAAAACATCCAGCGAGTAGCAGAGATAAGAGCAGATTGAAGTGAATCAAGGTAGAAAATAGTGAAGTAATGATGGAAAGAAGGGCTGGAGCTGTAAATTATAGGATAAAATGTCCTTTATTTGTCCCACAAGCGGAAATTTGCGACGTGACAGCAGCAAAGTGACGGTAAGAAAATCAAAAAACACAAATATGAACAAAAACAATCTAAAAACAAACGTCAGCAGTTAAATGAGTGTGTAATGTCCACAAAACCAATAAATGGTGCTACAGAAAGAGTCTTGCTCTGTGATGGTAAATACAATAGAAGCTGTTGGCAGCACAACTACAGCTGATCTCCAATCAAGAGAGATGCTAGCGATGCAAACCGAGCCACATACATATGTACTGACTTGATAAACTGAAGGAAAAATGCAGATTCAGTTTAACTTCATGAATCCCACTTTGCAGCTCGTTGTCGGTTATGCAACACATGCAAACAAAGCGTGTGCATGAGCTTCTACCTTCACGTACGCATCAGAACGAATAAAATTCAGCATCGTGTTACTGCTTATGAAATATCCAAAGCAGGACGAGCAGAAGGAAGAAGTGATTTAGAGCATCTGTTAAACAAAACGACTCAACGAGGAGAAACAAAACACTTTCAGAAGGATTTGTTGGTTGCAAAAAGCAGTCGGGTGTCTTTGCTTCACTCCACCGTCGTCTTAAATGTGATTATATGTAATGTGTGATTATGTCGTTGTGTTGATGTCTCTGCCCTGTTTCTCTGGTTTTATTGTTGTTTGTCTTTTGTATAATTATGGCTGATTTCACTAACTGCTGCGTGCTTTGAAGAAATCTGTGGTGAGCTCATGTCAATCCTCACCTGTTGGCTTCTAATTTGGTTTCATTTGTTTCATATACGCTGAAGTGTGTCGCTTGGTTTTTTAGGCAGCTGGATAAAAATGAAATAGACGTTCAATACTTGTGCATTATTGGAGAAAAGAAAGTCTTATCACGGTGGTTGTTTGCTTGATTATCTGAATCTTCTAGAGTTTAAATCAGCAGCACATACCGATGCACATATAGGAAGTGTGTGTGTGTGTCCTTGTGTGTGTGTGTGTGTGTGTGTGCTCGAACACGTCGTTGTTAAAAGGCAGTTATGTCCTAATGAGATGTAAATGACTGCAGGAGGTGGTCTCCCACTCGCTCAGTGGGACGCCTCTGCACCTTTGAAGTCCTCATTTTGGGGGTCTAAGGGTTGTCATAGTGATGCTCCCTGGGCTCCCTCCCCTCCACCTTCCCCGACCGTCTCTGGAGAATCGGCTTTGATTGGAGTATTGACAGGCATGTGGCAGCCTTCTTGTCTTCTCCCCTCATTCTCTCATCGTTTCTCCCTCGAGCTTTTCATAAGAGAGCTCTAAGAAAACTGAACAGGCTGCCACATTAAAAAAAAAAACACACCGTTCTGAGAGGGAAATGTCAACTCCCAGCGGCATCAAACTCTCCGATTAAAACAGACTCACCCAACTTATGCAAAGCACTTTATATTTAGACGCTTTGTTTGAATGATGCGTTTTGATGGGCTTTTGTTTTTGGAGGTCAGACAGAAAGCCGGGGATATAAATACCTCACGCGAGGCGGATCAGCGCCGGAGAGTTTGTATGTAGCTCACGGTTGCGCGTCTCCGTGACTCCGGTGACTTTGATTCTCGTCACAAAGGACGGTGGGATGAGGCGGAGCGGTGGGCATCGGGTTCAGCCGGACCACCAGCTAGGTAATCTGCCAGACAGAGCACGCCGCTCCATCTGTTCACGGCGTTCACGTCACCTGCCTGGGTGTGATGCACATGTCAGCCACCTTTGAAACACACAAATTGTGAAAGAAGAGGGACGACAACAGAAAAAAAAAGCAGGAGGAGAACAATGCTCGGAGCTCGGGGACGCTGTGTTCCTACAACCACCCTTTGGCCCAACAGATCGCTCTGCCTTGTCATCATGGATCATGCTTAGCTGTCAATTGACGTGAATGTATTAGAATGGAAGGTCTTTGTGGATGAATTCCTGACAGCCACCAGTAGCCTACAGGCCCGTGACCTCTGTGCCCTCTACAAGGTCAACAACCCCCCATCGTCCAAAAAAAGAAAAAACAAGAAAAACTCGCATGGCAGACCTTCCCCCTCTTCCCTCCTTCATCTTCTCCCGAGACCTCCATCATGTGGTCCTCTAATCAATTAAGCCGCATCTTGCATTCCTCTGATGTGAGGTCATGCCAGTGTTTCCTCCGGGGGGTGGGTGGGGGGTAACTATTGCCCACCTCCTTCTTCACGCCGGGGCGTCTGCGCTCCCTCTGGTTTTAGCGCGAACATGTGGCACTTCGTTAACGAGCTTTGATTTGTTCTTCTGCTCACAAGGAAAACATTTATACTTCGTCTCCGGCTCTGTGGGGAGCAAACAGCAGCAGAACTATTTGGACCCAGAAGGAACCGGCTGAGGGGGAGCTTGGGTCAGAGTCACAGGGGGACAACTGAAGATGCATTTATACGACTGATGCAAAGCACTGGGAAAACGCTTCGTATCTTTCTGTTTTCTTCTTCCATCATCAGAAACAAACATGCATTTTGAGGTCAAACTATTTTTTTGCAGCTTTGTGGAACCAGAAATCCAACAAGGACATCACAGAGGAGGAAGTTTTCTAGTGTGAGAAAGTAGTCTCTCAAACTCTGCACACAAACACTTCTTTGACTTTTATGAACAAAAATGGCTTCAGGAGGAAAATGTTCAGAAGTGTGGGCCAGTTGTGTGTCGCTCCTTTCTATGACGGCAGGGTTTTTTTTTTGTGGCCATTGAAGACAAACTTTTTTATGTATTAGGGCCATATTGACTAGAAATGAAATGTGTGTTTGTCATACTGAAGCCTTTATGAAGACATATTGATCAACTTTTTAGACTTTACCTAAATGAAGTCATTCTTCAGGCTTGTTCTGAAAAAAAAACCCCAAAACACTTAAAAACTGTGAAAAGCCATGTGACAGAATCGGTAAACCTCTTGTTCGAGTGACCTGCACACGCCCACTAGTAGCTTTAATATTTCCATTTTGGAAGCAGGCTTTTTGGAGATGAGAATTTAACGTGTGAGCAGATTGATCCACGGAGGAACACAGCAGCATTTCACAGAAACTACATCTACATTCCTTTGCTGTTCCACACCTTTACGCCCGGTGCCGGCACAAAACTGGGGATGTTCAGCTGGTAGTGGATTAATGTTTGACTTTTTATTAACCACAGTCTTCCCCTAACCTCACCGGCATTGTTTTCTAATGAAGCTGCTGTGGGGGTGACACAAGTCAGGACCAGTGATGCACGTGATAAAGAATTTCCTGAAGCGATAGCTGTTGGCCGCGTCGACATTAAAAGTCAATTATTTAACCACTGAAGCTTAATTGTTGCTGCAAAATCCGATCGGGTGAATTAGACGTTCGAAGAATGCATAAATTAAAGAGCAAATGACTAAATTATAGGTTAAAATAACAAAAATAACGACTTCATTCATGCCAATCACAACAAACGAGCTGCTCTTTCCTGCCGTGAACAACCTGTAACATTATTAATCTCTCCACAGTGGCTTCATATCAAATAATCCTCAAACCTGAGGCTTGTACCACAAAGCAGGGGTTGGGCTTAACAGTGGTTTAATTCTTACCTGGATGGAACCACGGTTCTTTATGCTGAACCTGCTCTGGTTGTGTTTGATGGAACAGATCTGCTGACCAATCAGGTCTCCTGGAAAAAGGCATCACAAGTCCTAGAAGATCCCACAGAGCTCAGTGTGCAGATGGTCTCTGAGGAGGGTAGCAGTGTTCAGCTGCTTCATTGTCCTACAGATCTTTATATATCAGTGATAATCCTAAACAGAGACGTAGAAACCTCTTGACTTGTTAGGATTTGTGGTGAACATTCTTTGTTTTTTCTGTGTGACGCATCGAACGGCTTCATCAGTGATTTCGTGATGCAATCTTGTGCTACATAATGTTGAATAAGAAACCTCCATCTAAGTGACTTATGCATAATTCAGATGTTGGTTAGCTTGGGCCTTATGTGGGGCAGTGATATTGATAAGCCTATTAACTTCACAGCTTGTTCGTCCTGGTTTCGGCTGCAGCAGCTGTGTTTCTTTTAGCCTTTATTATAGTTTAAATTCCTCATATGGGTTTAGCATTACAGTCAGAAACATGCAGCTCTCTGTGTTTGTGATCAGTCAGTCTGAAACCTGGGCTGACTTCCGTCTGACCGCTCAGTGAGACAACAGTTGTTGGGTTTTGTGAGGCCAGAAAACTAAAAGATGAAAATGACGTGTACTCTGTTAACTTCTGGAAACAGCTGCTCAGCTTCAACAAATGTCCACAAATACTGTTGCATCAACGTTATAGGTCCAGGAAATCCGTCACTATTTACTGCCACCTCTAAGATGGAGATTGAATGTTGTTTGAAGCCAATAATCAGTCCTGCTGCTCCTGAATATTAGCAAGGGTCGCTACATCTGCACTTCACTCCTGGACTGTGTTAGCGTCTGAAAACCCCTGAGTTAGCGTTACCATGAGCCTCAGGTAGCTAGCTAGACAGCCATCAGGTATCTTTTTGAATCTCCACAAACAGCAGTCAGATGCCAGAGAGGTGCGCTTGTTTGTCAGCAAACACACCTGTAACTCCATCTCGATAACCAGTGAGAGACTCCCCCTGGTGGTGCAGTCAGATACTACATAAATCTATTAAACATCGTCTCTCATCTCCTGCCTTAACGATTAGTCAAGAAAAAGATCGATGTATCTGCTCAAGTTGATGACACAGAGCAGCCTTTAGGTGGGAATGCTGTAATTAAACAAATATGCAGCAGGGTGTTGCAGAAAAGGAACATGCCTGTTCAGCAGATTCTCTCTGGGTAGATACAGCCCAACAACACTCATTCCAGCTCCTTTGTTTGCTGTTTTGTCTGTCGGATGCGCTATAAAAATCCACCTCATTAGAGTTTTAGATGTGAGTCGTTATCTCAGTGGTGTTAACGAAGAGGCCTGGTGGACCTGTGCCTCCGTGAAAACTAATAATGCAGCTTGGCTCCAAACATATGAGGTCAAATCGACTGCAGTGCTGCCACGGAGGGGAGGTTAGCTTCAGAAAGTGTTGCCAGGAATGAAAAATGTCTCTGACACCAGTTACTTGGAACAGAGAACTGATAAGAGCTTTCCCAGATAAACTGTCTCAGTTTGAGTACTCCTGAGTGCAAGGTAAAGTAAGGTAACGTGTAAGAAATCCTTAAGTCCTTGAACATTGCAGTTTTCTCCGACCATACAAGCTCACGTTCTCCGAGCAGGGCGTCCCTGTGTAGGTCCCATATGATTTACATAAGGCCGCAGAGGCCCATAATCTCACTTGGTAATCACTGTGCTAAATTTAACACGGGGGATAAGGGGGAAATCAGGCCCAAATCAAAGGGTTTGTTATCTGCTCAGTGCTCATAATGTAGATTATGAAACAGCATGGTGATCTGATAAACGTATGGGCAAGGAGCGCGGCACAAACATCTGTATGCCTGCTGGCCACACAGTAGCAGCAAAGACTTTATCCCACTGCCAGCCTTTAATGAAAAAGAGGAAGCTGGCCAAAGAGGGAAATGTAGACACAATATGAGAGCGCGTGTGTGTGTGTGTGTGTGTGTGTGTGTGTGTGAGAGAGAGAGAGAGAGTTTCTAGTAAACCTCCTGACCATGACTTGCTTGGCAAACGGTTGAGGAAACAGTCCTTAAGTTACCTTGGGGAGCGATTGTGTTTGAGTGGAGGAAAGCCGGGAGGGAGGGGGTGTTTTGGGTGGATGGGTGGGTGGTGAGGACTTGGACGGAGCAGAACAGGAAGACAGATCGCCTATGGCAAGCGGGACTTCCTGTTAGATCCAGGTCAGTAAGTTGCAGCATGACACTAGAGGGGGAAATGGCCTGTAATCGCAATAATCAACGTGATTAGCATGAGCAAGCTGCAGCGCCAGACCTCGGTCTGCCACCCAGGCTGCTGCTGGCCTGCGAGCACCCTCAACATCGCTGCATGGGAACGATGGAGGTGAAAATACGGGAGACCAACGCTGTAAGAAGCAGCCTGAAAGCTGAGCGAGAAAGGCAGTCGGAGAGAGAGGGCTGTGGCTGAAGGGATGCAGGGATCAGCTTTAGGCCACAAGTTCAAGATTGTGACCTTATTTAGAATATGTGACTCAGAATTGTGGGAAAAAGAGAACCAACTTCCTCTGATGCTGGCTCAGAGAATGAACCGCTGCTGTGTCACAAACAAATAGCTCCCCCTGGGAACCAAAGTCCAGACAGTGTAAAAACATTCTGCGCTTTGCTCTGCATGTCACAGCCCTGTTTAGCAGCAACAACCAGGTGAATCACTGATTTGTACCACATGTGTTCTGCAGGGTTTTAGAAATAGGAGGATAAAATGCAGTTTAGATGCTATTTCAAGGAAAGGCATAGTGGACACTGTCTTCACACATCTGATACCTTCAGGTACAGGTTTAACCATAAAAAGTTATGTCAAGTCAAATTAAGTCATGGTTATGAGACAGGTACAGAGCATTTAGAACAACAGCCGACGTGCTTTGGGGTTACAAACGTGCCTAAGAAATTTGAATAACTTACCTAAATATGTAAATATTACTGATTAAAACCATATAACATACAGCTTGACCTGACAGTAATAAATAATGAGTCTCAGGCCCTACAGTGTTATTAATTATGGAGATTAACTAGAATAATTTAAATACTACATAAGACAACCTGCTTACCAGCCAGATAGCAAAAGAAGCTTCAGCCCACACGATCTAAAATACGCACAAAATGAATATATTAAATGAGGCTTCGGTGGGAAACGTGCAAGTAGATCAGGAGATCCTTGGTGCATGATTATGGGAACGTGAAATCTTGTTCGCTGCTGCAGCCACCGAGCAGTCATTAGTCAGCGTTCTTCGAGTATCCATCTCTTTGTGTCTAAACAGGCTGTCAATCACCGCGCCGGCACTTCCTGTTTACCTGTCCCATTGACCTCCTCTTTGGAGAGCCACCGGCGCTGAGTGCTGCAGGCAGCCCCGAGGACAAGCACTCACACGGCCGGCTTCAAAGTTAAGGCAAAGTTTACCCAGAGTTGAGCTTCCACAGGCTGCCCTGCTGCTCACTGGGGTTGTGTGTTCAGATAAGACGGCTGCTTCCTGGTCCAAACACACACACACACAAAGAGAAAATAAAGGCCGAGAGACGGGCAGAAAGAAGAAAAAAAAGAAAGGGGAGGCAAACAGTGAAGTGTTATCACAGGTATCATTTGTTTGAAAAGTGACTCAGTGATTTAGAGCGAGCTGCTGTGTGTGGGTCGCTGCTGGTGTTGGCTTTAAGGGACAAAGTGCTGCTCAGGCTGCT
The DNA here is from genome assembly GCF_000690725.1 of Stegastes partitus. NCBI lineage: Eukaryota > Metazoa > Chordata > Actinopteri > Pomacentridae > Stegastes > Stegastes partitus. Next base: position 9,361 of record NW_007578951.1, on the reverse strand, counting down.
GAATGGAACAGAATAGTTCAGGATTCATGTTAAATACGAAGCTGTTTATTTGATCTACCCGTAGTGGAGTCGACCTGAGGAGCAATTTAAAATCATACCTCACAGGGTTAAAGAGGATGACGTTCGATTTCAGCCAAAAAGTCCCAAACCCATGTCCTCTGTCCTGTTTCCTGTGTTTCCTGTCTGTTTAACCAACAAAGGCTCCTGAAACTCAAACAGAACCCAGTTCCACCAAGGCTAGAGATGATTCTGTTGTGTGCATACAAGATATTATTTATTTTTGTTTACAATTTTTTTGGAGTCTCTACAAGTCCAACATTGAAATAAATAAAAAAAACAATCACATGAGCAGTTTTTCCAGTTAAAATTATAATTCCTAAGAAACCCCGTTTTAAAACTGTTCATGGTGAACACTTTTTCTGCAATATGTAGTCGATGTGTTTACCTGTGTGTGGTTGTTTTCATCGTTACAGTCACTATTACCTGTTCACTCTTTGTAAAGTAAAACTATATATAAATACACACATTAGCTTAAAACAGACCTATCGGTGTCCGTTTATACATCGAGCCATATGAGAAGAGTTTTGTCCCCGCCCTCCCCACAGACCACGTAGTTTAGAAATGGCGTCATCACACAGTTTGTCCAGCAGAGCGGCGCCATTATTGGATCTCTGCTGCTCTGTCTGCAGCACATGCAGCAGAGTAACAGCTGAGTAGATGGTGGTGCACAGTCACGACGCCTCTTCACAGTAAACTGCTAACTAGTTTGTGAGATCCGTTTCCTGAAAGTTAAATAACAATGACGCTATCATTTTCCCTCTAACATACTTCATGTATTTGTATCAGCACAACTCTACTGTCAGTGTGGTTCTGGTATTAATTTACTGATGCAAACCCAACATTTCCCTTCATATTAAGAGCTGACAAAACATGTTGTGCCAGAGAAAATGCAGTCAGACTTGTGACTGTAAATGAGACGACACTCAGTGGATGGTTTTTAATTTGGGGAACGAAATTAGTTTTTGGATTAACAGCCAACTTCACTGTGCCCAGCTGCTGATTGGTCAAACACAATGTGCTGCATGAAGCCAGATTGCAATTATTTTCGACTGACTTGCTTCATAAACTGTGTCTTGCTGTACTGTGAACAGACCCAACAGTTTCTTTCCTTAGTATTTATGATGAGGTTGCTCAAGAAGGGTTTGTTGTTGAACCTTGTGTCTAAAATGTCTGAAAGTACCACAAAAATTATGCAAAAAAGGGTTTAAACAGGAATAAATCAGCTCGTTTTAGGAATTAAAAGAAAAAAAAGATATTGTAAGTATTACATAACATCACAGGCAGCAGTGTTTGATTTGCCTCTTTCATGTATGACATAAAATATAAATGATCTTAGACCTCTTCCCCATCGTGTATGCTCTTCATAATTTAGCGCCCACCATGCAGTCATTACGCCGCCCCGCTGTGGCCCAGTAGGTAACCAGCGTTACACGGAGTCCGGTGTTGACCGCACTATGAACTGGGAACATAATGGCTGTTCTGTTCCTGCCATCTCTCAATGTAATGGTCCTGTAAACCAACAGCCCAAAAGCCCCTTGAGCCACATTGCCTCGCTGCCTTGGTATTTCTACAACAAATTAGAGAGGCAAACTTAAATATTGGGTCGTCTGTCAACATGATGGGTGAAAGGAAAAAAGAGGCAATTTAGGCCTAATGTATTTCAATTAGTGGCGAGCATTTAAAGGAAAAGCGGACTTCCGTGTAGTGAAGGTCCAAACTTGGGTCGTCGGTAAAGGGCTTGGTGTTTGGGGTTAGCGGGGGCCGTGAGCATAAATAAGGCCTTGTGGCTATTAGCAAATGAGCAGTAATGTCCCCTGAATGATGGTGATAATGATGCAGTGGACAGAACGCTGGGCTTTGATTGGGCTCTCGCCCTGTGAACGGGCCCCAGTGCACGCAGGAAGCGCTTGTTTGTTCCGAGCAGCGCCGCTTCCCGTCGGGCCGGCTGTGTGGGTGTGTGTTTTCCACTGCCATAATCAGCACGGGCATGTGTGCGTGCGTGCGCTTGCTCCTCCGTCGGCCTCCCATGGTTCGCCGGTTCAAAGTGCTGCCGCTCGCCAGGACGGAAGCTTCTCGCAACCGAGGATGAGATCACTGTGCGCCCAACAAGGGACTTCCTCCCCACACAGGAGAGGGAAAGGGCTCTTCTTCCGCCGCCGCCCCCCTCGTCCTTTCTCCTCCTCCTCCTCCTCTCCTGCTGCTCCTGCTCTTCCCGTGTGTCCTCCTCCGTGATCCGTGTTTTGTCTCGCAAATAAGATAAAGCGTCGCTCGTTCTCGCTTCCGCTCCTCTCAGTCCGACCGAGCAGGAAGTGCGGCCCGCTCTGTTTACATAACAGAGGTCCTCTCTCCCGCCAAAGCCACCCGATGGCCTCTGGGAAAACGGGAATCCCCAGACTTCATATGCTCACATTTGTGAAGTGGACATCCATCACAGATTGACAGAGTAATGTGTCTGCATGTGTATATGGGAGAAAGAGAGAGAGAACAGAAGAGCATCTGTGCCGACGCTGGTGACCCTTTCCTGAGATGGTTTTCCTTCTACTTAAGTTGACCCCTGCTGCACCACAAGAGGGACTGGACATGCTCTTGTTCAAGAGCCCCCCATCATCTCCCCGTTCTGCCGTTTGGCTCGGGCACTTATCCGTCTGCACATGATTCCAATAGTGAACATTTGCACTCAATGTGGGCTCGACGCTGGGAGATATGAATGCCACCGGTGATGGATATCACACTGTGTCTGTGTGTGCCTTGTTCTGGGGGGAGATGTGCACACTCATGAGGCTCATGTGACTGGTGGAGGGTCCACAGAGAGACGGTCTATCCATCTGAGGCCCCCGGAAGACTGCCCGATGGCCATTACGGAACGAATGAAGACTTGTGAGAGTGTGGAAGGGAAGTGGGTATTTAGTCCACTGAAGGCAGGGCTGCATGAATGTGTTTGTGTCTCTGGATATACGAGTGTGTAACAAGAGAATACTTGTCTCACAACCCACGAGCGAAATACTCTAAAAGTAAATATTAGCTGGTTGTCTAACTAAATAAATAAGTCATATACAAATAATCGTGGAAAACGGCGTTGCTGTTACGTTTAAGTAGAAAAAACTCGGAGGATGAGGTAAAACTAAATGAATGTTTTGGTTTGTGTCTGTTGCGTTCATGCCAGAACAATGGGCCTCGTGCTAGAACATTTTGCACTCCTGTCACAAACTTCTCTCTCTTTTCTCTGAGGCCTATTCATACGAGCCTTCCAAGTGTAATTAACCAAACTCTATAAACTGCATAAACTTGTCGTAAATCGTTCATTTCGCGCTGATGGATACCACCTGTTTTCGAGGAAGTGTGTCTTCATGACGTTGGCCTGGGTTACATGGAGTTACATTAGATGTCTTTATAAGCTAAGCAGCGCGTGACTGATCACTGAGAATACTTCAGCTTATAGCAGGTAGCGTCACAACATCAGCAGCCGGCGTGGAGACTTTGAGGCAGCTGTCAGCACGACAACGTTTTCCTGCTTTTATTCCTCTGAAATACAATCAGTCACAAAATATGACCGTAAGACAGAAACATCTCTGTTTACTGCATGAAAGCTGAACGCATTCAGGCCTCCTGCTCCGTTTACTTTTTAAACCATAAACTACGGATATTTATAACGGCATCTGTGAAATTTCAGCGTAATATATCTACATTTTTTTTTTTTTTTAAATTGCACATGGACTTTTTTTTGAGGATGAGGATATTTTGCATTACATTTGTTATACACACTGTAACATTGATGTGTTTTTAAAATAAATCAACTTGAGCATCATATTTAGCCTCCAGCTTTAACTATGCCACTATCTATGCTTCTGAAGTCAGATGAGTGTATGTTGTTCCGGTGAAGAAAGTCAGTCTATCTGCTCATGATTCATACAGCAGGTAGTGACCACTGTGTGTATAGAATTACTTGTATTTAAATAAAAATTAATGTAAAAAGCTTTTAAATTTACGTTGGACTGCATCTTCACATTCCCTGTTTTGTCTGAAATGGCCCAAACCTCAAAGATATGCTGTTTAAAGTCATGTTAGATGAAGAAAAGCAGAAAACACTGATGAAAAACTTTTGCATTTGTGCTTGATTGATCCTGATAAATCTAGAAATTATACAAGAACAGCTTTGTGCAGCCACACAGAAATGTACAGACACGTTGTGACGACGCTGTGATTGGTAAATAAAGACATATAGATCTGCACAAAGTGAAATAAAAATGGAGGCTGTCTGAGGCTGTAAATGTTTCTGGCGTGCTCATAATTGCTAATGCAATTGCCAGTAATCTTCATGACATTTTCTCGTTTTTATGGCTCTGTCAGTGGACTCAGTCGGTTCACCCTCTCCTTTAATGTCTTCTCTCTTTTCTGCACCGCATTAGTTTCAGTGCAAGTAACTGTTGCGCAACATGTATTAGCTCCAACTCCATCGTGACCTCCATCACTTTCACTCAGCCACTGTTTGAAGTACGCACAGAAGCTCGATAGAGTGGCACACAAACTCTACCACTCATCTACCACTCAAGTATAAAAGCTCACAGCGGTGGAGGCCACTCGGACGTTCTCTGCACTGAAGTATAAATCGGCATCGCCACATCAAAGCTGAATTCATCTCCAAATCTGAAGATCTAGTGTTTCTACTCGTGCGTGTGCATGTTCTTCGTCTCTGTCTTTATTCGCATTTGTGTTTACGACTGTGAAATGTTCGTATCTAGCGGAAGAGTCCTTCCGGCGCTCTGCGGCTCTGCTGGTCGGCTAAAGGGTTTGAGTGGCTGCCATCAGGACTTATGGCCTCGGGACCTGTTGGTGGAGGTCAGAGAGTACAAGAGGCGACAGCTGTAGAAACGCTGGGAGACCGGTGCAGCATGAATACTGCCGATTATAGCCAGCATTACACGCAGACACACACTCAGCACACACACACACACACACAGCAATCAGATCCTTATCTAAAGGACACATTGTTTAGAGGTTGCTGGAGCACCGCCTCACAGGATATAGACCGCTGTTAGAAAGTGTGTCTGTGTCCGTGTGCGTGCTGTATACGATTGTGTAACGCGTGATCAAAAAGGTGAGGCCTCGTGCCACATGTAGGTCTTTATGGATCTACAGTATGCGTGCATGCGGCTGAGTTGTGTCGGTCATCGTACGCCGTCCCTCGATCGTAAAAAACAAACAGATTAAGCGACCGAGTATTTCTGTGCACGTTGTGAGTGCTGTAAGTGATTTAACATCGTCTAAAGTCACGTTTCCCCGATCAAGTGTTGTTAAACGATTTATGAAATCTGACATTTTTCTGTTGTTTTCACTGATTGCAGCAGTTCGTCGGTGTTAAATTAATTAAAACTAGAACGACTGCCTTCCAGCTCTACGCCTCCACCAGCCAGCTGAGTTTTACATTCTCATCTGTCCAAACTTGATCTCTGACCTTTTTTCGATCTAAGATGTCATTATTTCATTATTTCATCTCGTGAGATTTGTGTGAAATTCGGTCTGAATATGCCTGATTCCTTGACTTATTGCCCAAAACCTGCTTCATGAGGTCACAGCGACGCTGACCTTTGACCACCAGAATCTAATCAGTCCGTCCTCGAGTCCACCAGAACATTTGTGCCAAATTTGAAGAGATTTCCCTCAAGGCGTTCTGGAGCTTTTATGAGGCACGTGGACGAATGAAAATGAACGATACACAACTGTGGAACGGCTCGGCTGTTGCAGAAGCAAGACAATCACACTTTTAATGGAGGCTTGAAGCTGCCTTGTTTCTCGTCTTTATAACTTTCCAGTATTGATATATTGCTTTTAAACTAGAAATGCTGAGTCACTGTTGGATGCCTCCACCGACCGACCAATCAAATTGCAGTTTACATCCATTTGTGTTCAGACTTGACTTTTAGCTTTTAGGATACAAAACGCCATCTTTTCATGATTTTGTCCTCGTAGACATTTGTGTTAAATATTGCTTATTTAACGTATAAATTCTTGAGCTGTGGACAAACTTGACCAACTATCGGTTTGGACTTTTGTGGCAAAATTAAGGAAATTTCCTTCAAGCTTTTCTGATATCAGTGAGCCAGAATTAGGCTAATCACAGCATCTCTCTGGTGCAGCTTGCTTTATGTTATGAAGCTCATTGTCATTATAATAGCATCATTACTATCAGCTATCTGGAAGCAGTCCTTCCAGATGAAACCGTGAGGGTCCGTTCTGAACGCTGCTACTACTTTGGTTTGCACCTATTCAGCAGCATTTCTACATAAATCCTGGATGACAGTGAGCCGTCTTTTACCTTGAGGCCCTCATTTCTGCAACCTCATCACTCAGGGGGCATTTCGGTCCCCTACATGCAACACCGGCGGCTCTGTGGGAGGGTGGCGGGGTTGCTGACCTGGATGCCCAGAGAGAGGTGTTGCAGCTGGGACCGTGCTCTGGAGAGATGATGCTGGTGGGAACAGCTGTTGTGTGTTAGACTGTCAACACAGTAATGAAAGGAGAGGGGGGAACATCAGGCACGAGGAGTTTTGGTTGAATTTAGTTCTCAGGTTACGTCAGTATCGACTTGGGTTTTGTCTCGGACAGCTTGGAGATGCACATCCTTGATGCAAGAGTAAAATAATCACCTGGGTTGACTCTATTTTCTCTCCTGTGGACGAACAACTGAGTCGTGTTTGCAGGAGAATTTAAAACTGTAGACTTTTATGTTCTAATTATCTCACACACACACAACAAAGCCCACCAGCTTATCAGAACACTGAAGTCCACTTCAAGCTATTCGTCACCACCACCACCACCATCATCATCATCATCATCATCATCATCTTCATCATCATCATCATCATCATCAGGGTCTTGGATCTCTGAACCTCCTGTTCCCGTTCTCATGGGAACTTCACCTCCTTTCAATGAGCTGCCTGGTTCACCTCTCAGCGCTGGCTGCTCTGGGGTTAACTCCAGAGGTCGGAGGTCACAGGATCACAGGCTCCACAATGCCTCAGATTGTTGATTGTTGATGCTGAGGCTGGTGCTGAGAGGAGGGGTGGGACTCTGCCGATGTGTGTGTGTGTGTGTGTGTGTGCTTGTATGTTTGCATTTGTTTGATTGTGTGCATATTTTTGTGTTTGTGCATGTGAGCTTGTGTGAGTGCGTGCGTCAGTGTCGTTTTTTCTTTTTGCACGCATCCTGACATGTTTGCATGTGTGCTCAAGCAAAAAGGAGCAACCTGATTGGCTGGACCACCGTGGCAGATGAAACTTGATGGACTGCAGGCTCTCTAAGCTCCTGTTGATGGGGATTTGGAGGCCTGTCTTTGAGGGTCGGGAAATTCAATTTCCTCCCCCTGCTCGCCGGCATGTTTGGATAGCTTGGCCTGGGATTGGAGAGGGTGTGTGACACCCCAGATTACCCGCTCGCTGAGAGTCGGCTGAGAAGGTGGCGTCTGATCTGCAGCATGCCGTGACTCAACACGGGAGGAATGTGGCACGACAGCGAGCTGTCAGTCTGTCAGCCAGCATCTGCCGGCGCTTTCATTTCCATTTCTTTTACGGTTTCTGAGCGAGCAACGTGACGTTTGCGCTAAAGATTTCCGTTTGGGCGTGAATGCTTTATTCAGGTATTGATCTTGTTAGGGAGGTGTTTATGCAAATGGAACCTTTACTGACATCTGTTTTTTTATTGATCGAGGGTGATCAATGTTTATGTTAAACTGTTGAGGATCCGTATTTAGGTTGCACAGTGATGCCTCGCTGGTGTTTTATTGTTTTCTTTGCGTTGTTCATATTGAGCATTATGCCTCTGCATGTTGTGACGTTCTAGGTTAGTGAAGCTCCTGATACCTCGCTGTGATCTACAAAGACACTACACTACCACTGAATTTACAAATCAGAAATTCTCTTACTTCAGGTTCTGTTTGGTAAATCAGCTTCCTACCTTCCACTGAGCTCTCATTCAGCATCAGGACTGCTCTGTGCCAGTATGAGCAACTGTTTTCCTGAAAAAGATCAGTATCATTTACACAAAAAGTCCCCGAATAGCTGTCTAAGAGATGAAAAAAGAGTGCTAGACCCATTATATTCTCACCTGATCTAAATGGTCTGCACTGCACTTTTACCCAAAGCACTTTACAATGTTTTCTCATTCACACATTCACTCATTCACAGCATAACAGAGCTGCCATGCAAGGTGCTGCCTGCCATTCAGGGACACCTCGACTGTGGAGGGGCGGGGGATCGATCCGCCACCTGTGCAATTAGAGGACAACCTGCTCTACCATCTGAGCCACCATCCCGTCAGTAATGGTGTGTAGTGTATGTTGGACAGTCAGTTTAGGAAGTAATAGGAGTTCCAAAGCTATTCAATCATCCAACAAGCACCTCTGAGGGAGTTAGGACGTGTAGCTTCAACATGTCTCGGGCCACGTTGTGCACGACACGTTTCTGACTTCAGACGTCCAACAAAACACACAAACCAGTTTGAACCGTATTTTTAGTGGTCTTTACACAGAGTACAACCCTGTCTCCCAAAAATTACATTTCTGTACAACTAAACTGCTTTCTCTGTTAAGTTTTGAATTAAATTTCGTGTTGGAATAAACATCTTGTTGACCGAAATGTGAGACGGTTACGTAAGAGGAAAAGCCTCCACACAAAGTCTGGGTGAGGAGATAGGGGTCCCCCATAACTTCAGCTCCCAGTCAGTCAGCAGCAGGACTTTCACTCTGACTGGCCTTCCTCCCCCATGTGGGACCACTGTTCTAATGTCTGTTTTGCACTCATTGTTTATTTTCGGTTTTCACTCACTGCATGGTTAGGTTCAGGCAACAGAACCGTGTGGTTAGGTTTATGAAAACAGCGAGGTTTGGGTTATCGCAGAAGCGTTTCAAAACATTGTTGAAGCTGCTCTTTCATTTTCTGGGTTACCAGGGTGACGAGTCCGACCCCATCTAATATAAGACCGTCGTGTTATGTAAGATATGTTGATGTGAAATGCATTTGGATTACGTTTTCCCTCAAACGATGCAGCTTAGTTGTTTAAGAACTGAATTCTTGTGAGAGAGGACCGACCAATGAGGTAACAGCTGTCCACTGAAAGCAACCCGTCATCAATTAGTACATTTAATACACCTAAATCCTCCGTCATTGTTGGTTTCTTTTTAATCTCCTTCTCCACATTAGAATAATTTATGTTTTTACTTTTCCCATAGTCTGACTCACTTACTGCACGTCTAAGTCTGCAGCAACATCCTCCTCTCCTTCCATTATGTGCATCTTCAAAATCCTCT
>NW_007578950.1:271059-271341 GCF_000690725.1 Stegastes partitus | reverse complement strand
GAGTTTCACCTCAGCAGCAGTTTTCAGTCTCTGGATAATAAAGGTAGCTGCTTTTTTCACACCAGACGACGACTGTTTTTAGAGCGACTGCTGATCAGGTGAGACAGGTGTTACTGCATCAGTCAGGTTCTTCTGTTTGCTTCACAGCTGCTAACAGGCGTCTCAGGATCCCGTCATCGTTCTGCAGCAGAACTCCACTGAGGATTTGTGTGATTTTTCCTTGTGGGAGACGCAAAACTATTGCAAGAAGTTACAAAACGAGCACAAATACGCACACGATGA
>NW_007578950.1:267348-269379 GCF_000690725.1 Stegastes partitus | reverse complement strand
GGAGAGGACGGAGAGGCCGAGCACTGGAGTACACTTTACACCTGCTTCCCTTCTTCATCTGTCTTCATTTTTCTGGAGGAGGCAGGATGTTTGGCTTGGCTGCGACCCGCTCCATGACTTAATCCCTGGGTGCTATTGTTAAATATTTCCAGCAAAAAAAAAAAAAAAAACACATAATGAAAACCAAATGCGGCGAACGGAGCGCGGTTCAGATTTCAGGGCCTGCGCTTTAACAACGCTGCATTTCCAGCATGCTGAGGCCAAATAACTCACTTATGTTTCCCTTGTAATATTACGCCAAACATGAGATCTTTACTTTGTCAAATCTGGTAAGTATCAAACCAACTGTATCAATAGGAAAACAGTTTTAATAAGCATTCCCAGGCGAGCGCCGAGGAACACCTCTCACCTGGAAGCTATTAGAGGCGGCAGGAAATGGAGGCAGAGATCGAGTGCTTCCCAATAATGTGTGTCCCCCCGGAGAGAGCAAATATGTAGATTCATCATAAAACATATCTGAGAGGTCAGACTGCAGCGAGGAGAGAGAATCAGCTCCGACAGCTGGGCACCTCCAGCCCTCCAACATCACATCGCACTAACATCTGCGGATGCTGCGAGCAGATAGCGTTTCATCGCTCATGTCCTACCATCCCTCCTGACAGTCGCACTGTAAACACCTTCTCCAGATGGATGGACGGATTTATGGGGGCGGGCCGCTGCCAAGAGCGAGGCAGAAAAGTGCTCGAGTTAAAGGTAGTATGTCATCGTTTGGACCTGCAAAGGAATAAAATACAACAAAGTGAGAGGAGTGTGAGGTACAGTGCAGTACTCAGATTACTTTTAAGCTAAAAAGCAGAACATTTGTTCTGATCTTTAACCAGAAATAAATAGTTCAATAAAGCTGCAGTAGGAATGTTATATAACTGGAGTCAGTCGTTCTTCAGTCAGGACACAAACGTCCTGCTTCAAGTTTTCACTTTGTTTTTGCTGGAAGCTCTTGTGTGAATCAGGCAGCGATCCTGCAGCCGTCACACAGTTCAGAGACAGGAAGTGATCACAAAGAGGTCCAGAAGAAAAGAGACACAAACCAGGATAGAAAAGACACAACATGACCACAACATATTGTGATATGACCACAACAACACACAACATGACCACACAGACACAACATGACCACACACAGACACAACATGACCACAACAACACACAACATGACCACACAGAGACACAACATGACCACACACAGACACAACATGACCACACANGAGTTCTGCTGCTGCTGCTGCTGCTGCTGTTGTGTCTTCAGGAATAGCTGAAATATTTCTCAATCAGGAGGCGCAGGTGTGTTTGGTTTGGGCCACATGAAGTCACTGCAGCTCTCGTACATCTGCTGCTGAAGAATGAGAGCGTTTCCTGTGAGCTGGTGATGTCATGGCGCTGCGTCGGGTTTTTCTCTGTTATTGTAAAGCAGCTCTGACAGCAGCGCCGTAAGTCCTTTCACACAGGAAGAGAACCGGGCCTCGTCGTGACACCGGAGCCTCGGTCCAAACCGGGCGGGGCTGCAGGACGAGGCGAGCAAATCCAGGTATGAAGGTTGAGGTGCCTGGAAGGCTGGAAATCTGGCATGTTGCTCATCTCTGTGATCAGGTACAGTTCAAGGATCAATAATCGGCCACAAATCGACTCCAGCAGCAGCACAAAGACAAAAGAAACAATCAGTAAAGCACGAAAAATGACCACAAAGAGACAAAAAATACAAAATGAAGAAAACAGCAACAAACCGAAACAACCACAAAGGAACACAAACGACCACAAACACATGAAAAACAACTACAAAGAGGCAACAAACAGAGATGAAAAACAAAGGAAGAGAAAAGCATGAAAAGATTGAAAAAAAAAAATGAGCAAAAAAACAAAAAAAAAAAAAAAAAATGAGCAAAAAAACAAAAGTCAAGATGAAAAACAAGCCAATGAGGCGAAAAGACGAAGCAGATGAAAAAAAAACAAATACAAAGAGAGAAAAAATGAATA
>NW_007578950.1:260478-262727 GCF_000690725.1 Stegastes partitus | reverse complement strand
CTCTGTGCTTCACTGTCAGAACGATGCAATCACTGTTCTGATCAGATTCACACCAAACCTGCCAAATCAGTAAAAATATGTAATTTTTAGTCCCTTTTCCATTATATATATATACATAGTTGTTGTTTTTGTTGTTGTTTTACATTTTTAAAATAATGTTTTTTTTTGTTTTTTTTTACTGATTTAAATACAGTAGAGCAGCAACCCGTCTTTGGTTTTCAAGGTAAACTAAAACCTGTTTTGAGTTTATGTGAGTTATTATTTAACCAAACAAGAGAAACCTGTAATATAACAGCAAATTATTAAAAAATCTAGCTATCACCGCTTCTCTTTTCTCGGCAGCTTTGGGCCTCCGTACGTGTTTCTGGCAGCAACGTTCTGCCTCTTGACTGATGGATTTATCCGTCGTCCTTCACATCACCATCCATTAAAGTCCTTCTTGGAGGAGAACCTTCCTCATCTCCATCGACATTCCTGAACCGGAGCGATCATCATCAGGCCGGTCTCAGAGGCTGAAATCAACGTTAATAAATCAATTCCCGGCCTGGTGAAGCTCTGCAGCCTCCCTCGGCTGCTTGCTAAACAAATGGATTCAGCATGTTTAATGAGGGTGGGGGAGGTGGAGGTAACTAATACCTTTAATGATCTCAGCAGACCGGCAGAAAACACTGGCACCTGCCCAGGCAGGGCTTGGGGGGGGGGTCGAAGTTCTGGACGGAGGATGAAGATGCTCCGGTCGGCCGGCAGATTTACGGCTGGAGATGCCGTGAACAAGGAGGCCACACAGTCACTTCAGAGGCCAGCCGAGGCCTCAGCGGGACGCCGTGTTCAGCAGAATCTGGAAGTGATGATGATCCTGGAGGTCTGATCTGTTTGACAGTCAGGTCTGTTTCTGGTGCGTCTGCCTGCAAACCACGGCTCCCATTTAGGACAATAAATATTTAACCCTCTGAACTCCGACAAGGTCCTTTTTTACTGCAATATGAAGTCCTGCACCTCTACGGAAACAGAACAACCTATAATACATTTAAATATAATATATCTTATGTCTGATGACTCACCCAAATGAAACCAGTGAACATCCAGAAACTGTACAAACACAATGACAACATTCCTCAAGGTGCTCATCGAGGATTCTTTTGGAAAATTTTGAAATTTGCCAAAAATAAATTAGTTGAAGACATAACTGCAGCACGACTTAAAAACAGTGTACAGAGGGGAGCAAGTGGTTGGAAGATATAACAGAGTGAAATTAAAACATTTGTAGGGGCTGTAAATATTGAAAGTTTCAATGTGCTTTTATTTATTAATTAGTGTCTTTATGTATTTATGTATGCATTTATTTATTTTCTATAGCAAGTGTCTGACAAAACGACCAAAAAAACACAAACAACGTAAACTATACACTAAAAAAGAAAAAAAAGGACATAAATGACAAAAAACTGCCCCAAAGAGACAGAAAACAAGAAAAACAAAATGACAGAACATAGGCAAAGAGACAAAAAAGGACATAAATGAGACACAAACTAAGAAAAAGGGACATAAATGACAGAAAACTGACAAACATGTCCCAAAGAGATATGAAAGGACATCATGTAAGACACAAAAAATCTGAAAAACTAGACACAAAATGAGTAAACCAAGAAAAGAAATAGACAGGAAGTACATGAAACAACATAATTGAAACACTCTGCAGAAAGAATCAAGTGACTCGTTCAAAAGAAATACAGTTTCAGAACAGAATGAGTCTTCGTTTAATTTATTATTCACATTAAGTCTTTACCTGAAAAGGACTTTTCCTATAAACTCAAACACACTGACTGATATGTTGAGCTTCGCAGGTCAGCTGCTGAATTCAGGCCTCAAACCTCCACAGTGCAGAAACAGAAAAACACAACAAAACATCCACATTTTACAATAACTCAGCAAACACACAACACAAACCGATGTAGTCGAGTCTTGAAACCACGCAGCAACCATCACCTGTAACTGGACTCAGCGCACAAACAAGCAACAAACTGATCGGAGCAACACGACAACACATCAAACTACAAACATTGACTCCTTAAAACACTTCAACATGACTCAGAACCACACAGCAGGAACTCTGCAGGTAACTGATGAAGAAAATGTTTTCCTACCTGAGAAAGAATCCAAACAGGAAGTAAAAGCAGGACAGGAAGTGACATCAAACCTCCAACACACGACAATCCTGCAGGAAAACACACAGAGAACAGAAACAGACATAA
>NW_007578950.1:256026-258958 GCF_000690725.1 Stegastes partitus | reverse complement strand
CCCTGATCAGTGCTACCATGGCTCCTTCTAGACCTTCTGGTTACTGCTCTCACTGGGCTGCACTGGGTTTTAGTTGATCTTCCTGGATGCTGATGTTTTCGAGGTTATTCAAGCTAAAAGTCTGTTGCTTCCTTCCTCTCTTAAACCTCCCTCTGTGGATGGAAGACAGACCAAACCAATCAATCCAGTCATCGCTGTTGTTCCTGTTCAGATGACCTGCGTGCTGTTTGAAAGTGTTTGTTTTTAAATGTTCACGCTCACAGTGATGACATCTGGTGGAGATCCAGCCCACGCTCGAGTGATGGAGGACGGACATTGGAGTCCTAAGATTTCTCCGGAGAACAGACGATTATGTATGGAGGCTCTGAGGGCACAAATGGATTCTGGGGGCACCTGGCTGCTGTCCATTATCCACTCAAAGACCAAGAACCTCCTCTGATTAGATAACACGGCCGCGGAGCTCATGTAAAAGTCTTGTCGCCGCGTGATTTCTGGCTCTCCATTATAGACAACAGGCGACGTCCTTCAGCGGTGAGGAGCGTTAACTGCAGCACAAACAGCTTCCATGGGGAGCACCAAGGTTAGAGCCTGCACAGGATGGATGTTTGGATGTGCATTACCTTTAATGCAGCTCTCCACATCACCGCCGGGAAGTCCCAGGGCTGTTTGGAAATGCAGCAGCCAGTTCTGTTGCAGATTGGTGCACATTTTTTAACCTATAGCCCCTCTCTGGCTAACGCTGCAGCACCTTGGCTAAATAAATCAACACAAATGGAAAAACAGTCTGAATACGTTGAGGTTTAGCTTTACAAACACTGAACATCTAAATCTGAGGAAGTTGGACTAAAATCAGATCAAATTTTGTTTGTATGAATCACATTTTGAACAAATCACACAACAGTTTAAAGGATCAATATTTAAAAACCTGTCCTCTGTTGGATTAATCCAGTTGTTCTGTGACTCTGGTGTATCTCCAATCACAGCACAACTAATGATTGTATTTATGTGTATTTTAGAGAGACAACTTAAATACACGACTAAATTCAACTAAATTATAGCTTAATTATGTCCCTGTTTTACAATTACCTGCAGTCAGTGGTTTAACTATAAAAAAAAATGTCTCTAAGTGTAGCCCTGTGATAGACTGGTTACCTGTCCAGGTGAACCTGCCTTCACCCTGAGTCAGCTGGGATAGACTCCGCCCCCCATGACCCTCGTGAGGATTAAGGTGTAGAGATGATGGATGGATGGATGGTTAATGAAGGGTATCTACATTGCTGTGGGACCCCTGTCTGAAAATGCAAAACCTCTCAGGTCTGAAAACAGATAAAACTGTAAAAATGTAGAACTTAGTTTTGGGTTTGAAGCAACACGTTTCCTGATCTCCGTCTGACTCGACCCGTTTGAACTTCGTCTCTTCCAACTGAACTAAAGCAGTTCGTGAATCTGCAGCATGAATGTTTTCTTGAGTTATTCTGCACCGATGTTTAAACAGGCCTTCAGATTTCCCTCTTTAATGCTCCACATTATCCGGTCACGTGTCTCTGTGTTGTTTGTGGTGTTAACTCAGAGTTTCCAAACGTTACCTCATGATGAGGAGAAAAGTGCAGCTTTGATTTAGGAGACAGCCGACGAGCTGAAGTTGCATCACGGACTTATTAAGGCTGCATAGATTTACACCAGTTTTTACAAGACAGTTGATGAGATTCAAGTTTCCTCCTTCACACGGCGGCGTATAAATATTTACCTGCAGTGCGTCTGATTCCATCTGTCCGGCGCTGGTGCTGCCCTCATATCCGTCCCCCTGGGAACTGTGAAGATGTAGCAGAAGATCTGCGCTGACCGAGACTCTTATTAAAACAATGAAGCTCATAATTATCCTGGAATTCCAAAGCAGTGCTATAGTCGTAATGAGGCCACACAGGAGCCGGCGAATAAAGAATGAATGTAATAAATAAGCCATTAGATGGGCAGTAAAAGGAGCCGCATATAAAAAAAAAAAAGACAACAACAGTGGAATGAGTTCAGACAGGTCTTGTTGTCTCTTGATGAGCACTTGGAGAAGTTTCTATTTTCGACCTTTAACGGTGTTTGTTTGCGAGTTGGAGCTGCATTAAAAGTGAGCTCTGATGCCTGATAGTTTAAAAAGCTGCAGCTCACATCAGAAAATCCTGCTGATGCTCCTTTACGACTGAGCAGGCCTCCTGCTCGTCTCCATTACTCAGGATCAACACATAAATCGGATGAGTTTCTGCTGCTTGTACATATAAACTAATGCTGCTTTCTTCACCGTATAGTGGAAGTTTGATCCCAGGGACTCGCTAACACCGTTTAATTAAAGCGTAATTGACAGATAAAAATTCTAATTTACTGATTTAAATTAAACCCTTTAAATTGCATCAACTTAATATTGTGTTAAACTCAAACTTCTGTGTCAGTCGAGCTAAAAGCTAAAATCAAGTTCAGGTAACTTCATTAAATCGTTCTTCACCTTGAGTTTGAAATTCAAAGTTCCCTCTAAAAAGTCCACATTTGCAATTTTAATTCATTAGTCATTGATTGGTCGTGTTAATGCCAGCTTATAAGTTCATCATTTGAAGTTGATCCAACGAGTTGTTCACAGTTATTTAAAATTAATTTTATGAATTAAAATGAAGATATCTTGACTTGGGCTCAACACAAAGTTTGTATTTTATCTGAGGGTGAGTAGAATGAACACACGTTTTTAAGTTGGATAATCATAAAAAAAAAACAAGTTGATCCAACGGGTTGTTAAACGTTATTTAAAAGGAATGTCATCAGGTCAGTTCCATGAATTTATTTCAACTAGAATTTAGTTTCAGATCAACTCAGAGAAATGTGATGTTGTTGATGCTGCTTGTAAATACAAACAGATGTTGCCTCGGCAACTGTATCACAATGCAGTAATTCA
>NW_007578950.1:249935-254826 GCF_000690725.1 Stegastes partitus | reverse complement strand
TTACCCCCACACAGCCTCCGTTACCGTCCAGCAGCCGTCACATCCAGCCAGCCTCCATCTCGGCCGTGAAAATTGTCCTTTTTTTAACGGCTGCTTTGAAGTAAAAAGAATTATCATATCGCTGGAAGTATTAAAGTTCCCCAGAAGGAACCCTACAGTTTTATTAGTTTTACGGCTGCTGTCTTTTTACACATTTGACCGCC
This sequence comes from Stegastes partitus, assembly GCF_000690725.1. NCBI lineage: Eukaryota > Metazoa > Chordata > Actinopteri > Pomacentridae > Stegastes > Stegastes partitus. The sequence continues at coordinate 254,623 of NW_007578950.1, read as the reverse complement.
TTCCTGCAGCAAGTTTAACAGCAGAGTTAATGTCTGACAGAGAGAAAGTCAAAGGAAAACTTGTCTGATTATAGCCATAACTCCTGCAGATACTAATTACCAGTGGCTGTAAAATAAGTCAAACTGGTCATCCTAATGAGTCCACAGGAGACCGATTGTTAAACTCCATTAAAAAGATCTATTTTCCTTCTCCTTTTTTATTTGTTTTCTCTGCCGCTCGACTGTCAGCGGTGTCTTTATCAAGTGAAACCAAACAAACTCCTGTTTAAAGGTCATGACGCTGCATCCTCCCGAATCCGCTTAATTAATGGGAAATTATGACCCACATAAACATAAGAAACGGCTCCTTTTTAAAAAGTTTCCTCTTCGTTAGTTTTAACTTCAGGTGAGTGAAACAGATGAAGCTCGTGCTGCATGACGGAGGTGAAACTGTCAAAATCTTTAAATTAACAGAAAAGAGAAAATAAACAGAATCCCCTCCAAGAAACATCATTAAAACAGTTTAGTAAGAAAAAAGCACAAAAATCTGGCAGCGAGAGTTAAAAAACTGTGAAATATTTTAACATCCAAAACCTGTGAAAATGGTAAAACAGAAGAAAAAAAAAGATAATTGCAAATAACTATCATGACCTGATTTGAACACAGGGCAGGAAACGGTGGTCACTTATTACAAAAGAAAACATGATTTGTACAAATAAAGATTTCTGATGTGAATATTTATTTCCTTTCTTTTCTTTCACAGTTTTTCTTTCAAATAACAGCAAATTTCTGTAAAATATAAACTTATTTTTTAAACATTAAAAATAGTGCAACTTTTACAATTAAAAATTGTAAAATAAAATAACAGCATCATTACACATTTCTTAATTCATTTAGTGGCAAAATTAAAACAACATTATGTACGGATTTAACTGCATCAATTTACGTTTTCAACAGTTTTAGCCTCACTTTTGTTTTATTTTTAATGTCAGTGTGTAAATTAGTGATTTTATTCTGTGATTTTACACTCCATTGTCTGGGTTCATCTATAAAACTATATCTGTAAAGTAACAGCTAAATCTTCTTTGAAATTTTTGAATTATTACAGAATTTTTTTTTAAAATACCAACAAATAGCTGTAAAATAACAGTATTTTAATTTAAATACAGTACAGTGTTGGTAATCTCATAATTACACATTTAAAAAGAACATATTGCTGTTTATAAAAATACAGATTTTGAATGTGCACATTATTTATATATATGTATGTATGTATGTATGTGTTATAGTTTGAACTGCTGCCATCAGGGAAACGTTTCTGGAGTGTTAAAGGAAGAACCTCCAGAGTGATCAACAGCTTCGTGCCACCAGCTGTCAGGATGCTGAACTGCTGATCCAGAGATGCAAACACTTCCTTATTTAATTGCTTTTAGGTTTTGGATCCTGAAGAAACGCTCTCTCATCTTGTTTGTGCTGCTGTTGTATGTACAGCCAAATGACAATAAACTTGATTTGATGTGATGTACAGTTTTGTCCACATGTGAATTCATCTTTTGTTCCTGTGATTTTACCAGATAGCATCATATTTAACCAAACGAGGCCATTTTAGGCAAGTTTCTATCACTTTAGACAAGAGTTGAGCTTTTTGGAGCCATTTCTTGTTTGGAGTCATTTAGTAATTCAAACCAAATCGTGTCATTTTACACAAATTTATGGATCCATCCATCCATCATCTCTACACCTTAATCCTCACCAGGGTCATGGGGGGGCGGAGCCTATACCAGCTGACACAGGGTGAAGGCAGGTTCACCTGGACAGGTAACCAGTCTATCACAGGGCTACACTTAGAGACAGACAACCAAGCACACTCACATTCACACCTATGGACAATTTACAATCACCAATTAACCTCAGCATGTTTCTGGACTGTGTGGGAGGAAGCCGGAGAACCTGGAGAGAACCCACGCTGCACGGGGAGAACATGGAGACTCCACGCAGGAAGATCCCGGGTGTCCTCACCGGGACGCCAACCGGCGACCTTCTAGCTGTGAGGCGACGGTGCTAACCACAACTGATTATATTTTGACGACAATCACTGAAGTAATTTCTATGCAAACAAGAGTCAAAAGCACTAATTTGCAGCATTCGTGTGTTCCTTCAGTTTAAACACATTGTGGGTTCTGTAGACTCGGGTTTTATTGACCAAATGATAATTTCATGCTGATACCTGCCATCAAACCAAAGAGTCATACATTTGAGTCTGTCTAATTCATTCTTTTTGATTTTTTTTCATTTGAAGAATTTTGAGTTGGCTAAACATGTTTGTTGTCATTTACCACAAACTGTGGACCAACCTGGTTCTGTTTTCAACAACTGATCATCGAAGTAATTTCTATGCAAAAGAAAAAAAGCAAAACGAAAAACAGTTGGTTCCTTCAATGAGAACACATGGAATATTCTGGGTTCTGTTTGTTGGTCAGACAAAATGATGTGTTCCAAGATTTCAACTTTCTTTCAGCTCTGAAGGCTTTTTCTTGTCTTCTGGTTGGATGACGACCTTCAGTGTTCCTGCTAAAGCCATCTATGGAGGCCGTATAGACGCCGCCGCCGCCGCCGCCGCCCTCCTGCATGCAGCATTGTGCACTGATGAAAGGCGGCTCATCGGGGAGTGAGCGGCTGTTATTTTGGCACGACTCTGCTAATGTTGCTCGCAGCTCTATATATGCCATCCATCGCCGGAGCATCCAGGGACTCCCGGGGCTGCTAAAACCCTGCAGGGTGGGTAGAATCTAATAAAACGCACTTGACGTTTTAATTGCATTTTCCTCATCAAGGAGTAATCTGCAAGATGGTTGTGGCATTTCTGTTGAGACCAATAAGGCCAATATTATGATCAGTCATTTCTTTGATAAACACGGCCGAGCCCCGGATTGTGTGAGGAATACTGAGCCTTCTTGCATCACTCCGCTCCGTCCTGTGTTTTTTGGTAAATATTGTCTTATGCAATGTTTGCAGAGCCATAATGTGGTTGTAGCTGCTCTCAGCCTGACAGCTGCTCCGACACGCTGTAAATAGAGATTCTGGACTCGCTGCAGGTTTCCGGGTTCGGCTCAGACTGCAGACGAGCGTGGCGTCCCTGCAGCGTGACAGTACGATAATGTGGCCCATAATGGCTTTCAATTAGCACTCATGAACTCTGCGTGTTAAAGACACTCCTCCGTTCATCCGGTTAGCTGGTGTTTAAAACACACAAAATCACAAATTAACTCTCGATCAGGCGTCTCAGATGAAAGCAGATCTCGTTTACCATCCACACGTATGAATATAACGACAGTAAAATCATTAAAACACTTAAAACTCGACCAGAATCTGAGTCTGTTTAACAACAAAGCAGGTTTCCACATCGTTCGCCTGCTGTCCTCACAGCAAACACAGGAAGTGAACTGTATGTTTTGTTAAACTACACATCGTTTCAAGTAAAATAACATCATAAAACATTAATGTATTAATGTTAAAACAAAGGTCAAGTAATGAAAAATAGAGAACATTTTTTAATCCATCCATCCATTGTCTATACACCGCTCAATCCTCACGAGGGTCGCAGTAATAACTCTCAAAATTTAAAGTAAATAATGTTCTCATAAAAAATGTATTTCCACAACATTTGACTCTGAAATAAACTCTTTTTTACTGTATTGAAATGAACAAAAATTGTCATTTGCTTTTAAAAAAAATGTAGATATATGATTGAAAAAGGCTAAATGATTTTTACTATTCTCACAGATTTTCTCTGTTTTGTTAAACCAGATACAAATAATCATTTAATGAATGATTTATATGTTAACTCCCAAAAAACAGACTGACTTTACAAATAACTGCCACATCAAAGACCCATATTTTTTTTTTTTTAAACGGCTGTTTATTTTTTATTTTTCTGCAGTCTTTGAACATAAAATGACGCATTTTTACTGTATTTAAATCAGAAAAAATGTTGTCCTACAGATATTTGCAGTTATTTAAAATAAAAGGTGTCTTGGCGGCCTCCCTTTCTATTGTTTTTTCTTGTAACTCCTTCAAAAGAGTCAGTTTTTGAGTTGATCTATAAAGATGTATACATATTTATATCGACTGTTCTTTTGTCACTAATTGTACACATTGTTGTATGTTGCTGATTCTTTTTTTGTTTTGTTTTATTTAATAGATTCTTGTCAAAAAAGCCAAATTAAATTCAAACTCTGAGACTGGTGAACACCTTTATCGTATAATACTGTATAAAATAGATTGCAAGTGCAGTGTTTTCCGTGCCGACCGTGTTAAAGGTATTTTAGAACGGTGCACTCGTCCTTTGTTTGGCTGCAGCGTCGCTCCTGTGTGATGATGCTCTCGCTCGCAGCCAAAAGTATTTTAAACAGATTCCCGTCCAGAGCCGTGAGTCGCTCTGGAACCGAGCCCAGGTATAATGTGACAAAAGAGCAATCGACTCCTCTGCCAGAAATGTTCATTATTTCTTTAGTGATCATTTGCCAATATGAAATAATTAAATGGCAAACACAGAAAATATGAAAATAGTGAGCCTCTTTTTCTCTTACTCCCTTTAGAGTTTATCCTAATCCCGATCAACTCTTTGATCAGTTTCAGTTTCGGAGTCATAAATATCAGAATCATTCTCCCATATAATGCTCTGGTCCTCTGCAGCCTTCTTATTTTTT
>NW_007578950.1:221088-248510 GCF_000690725.1 Stegastes partitus | reverse complement strand
GTTCTGTTTTGTTTGTCTTATTTTTGTGGTTTTGTGTCTCTTTTTTTTCCATTTCGTCTCTCGTTTGTCTTATTTTGTGCATGTTTTTCTTATTCCGTGTCTCATTTTGGTCGTATTCTGTCTTGTTTTGTGTCCTTTCCTGTCACTGTTGAGTCATTTCATGTCTTTGGAGCAGTTTTATTTCCTTTCTTTATTTTTTGTTTTTTTCTTGTTTTGGTCATTTTGTGTCTAATTTTTCTCATTTTCCGCGTTGTTCTTGTTCCAGTTGTTTTGTGTCTTGTGTATGTTCTTTTTCTTGTTTTGGTCATTTTGTGACTCATTTTGAATATTATCTATTAATTTCTCTCATTTTATTTTTCGTTTTTCTTGTTTTTGTCACTTTTCGTCTCTTGTTTTTCTTATTTTGTCTCGTCTTGATTGTGGGTTGCTGCGTTTTGTTTGTGTCGTTTTCTACACTTTTTTGTTATTGACTTTGTGTTTTGGTCATTTTGTGTCTCTTCCTACTACTTTCTGTTGAGTTTTGTCAGTTCATTTCAGGGTTTTTTAATCATTTTGGGCACGTTTCAATTCATTCTAAGTATGAATATTTTCATTTTTACAAACTCTTCAAACTTTGATTTTCCACTCTGCTCTGCTCACCAGCTGCAGGAAGATGTTTCACCATGCTCAATGTACTTTCCAACAACTTGCTCCTCTGTGTGCATTTTTTTTTATTTGTTCTTAGGCTCAGATGTGGCCTGTAACCATCCCACTCACAGAGTAAATCACTGTCAGGACCTGAGATATGACTGTATGTGCAGCTGTTGGGTTAATATCTGAAAAAACCCTGTCAGCCTCATTGTTTATCAATTAAGTCATCCCTCACGTCTGCTTCAATCTATTTCCAAACTATCTGATACGATCTGTTCCCTTTGACCGCCGCTGATCCAAAGAAAACACGACTGCTCGTCTGTTTTTTGGCTGAGGGGTTAAAACATGCGAGTCTCGGCGCTCCCTCATGGCTTTAAGTGCTGCAGAAAGAGCAGTAATTGGAACTAGTGAGCTATAGCTACAAACAGCCTCCCTCTTCTCCCAGAGATTCAAATTTACAGTTTGAATGGCATGAAGAAGGAGGAAAAAAAATCTTTCAATTACATCTTTTCTCTTTTTTACCCCGCATTTAAATTGGGAGTGATCTCAGAGGAAATAGTTATCATTTTAATGACGGCCTCCATTCATTAAAACTCTCATTCTTCCCCTCTTTCCTCCCTCTCCTGTGGATTGGAAGCAGATTCGTACAAAAGCCCTGCTTCAATTACCTCCGAGTTAACCCCGCCCTTCACATGCAGTCGAGGAGGAGGAGGAGGAGGCTTCGTCCCGCGATGTGTGGCCCTTAGATCCCTGTTTAACAGCAGAAACCTGAACCGAAGGCTTCGCCCGGTTGTCAGACAGACTGTCCGTCATGTGTCATTCTGCAAGTGCTGGAGTTTGTCACGAAGCAGAAGGAAAAATCTCACACGGGTTTTAAATTTCTGCTCACCTTTTCTCCTCTTTACTTCAGCCGTGTAACAAGTACGCTGAGCCTTTATTCGAATAAAAGTAGCAGCACGGCGAGGTGAAAATGACAAGAACAAGTCTGACAAAAAATCTTGACCAAGTTTTCACAGATTTTCAAAAGACCTGAAGCAAAAATGCAAAGACACAAAAAAAAAAAAGTATGGTGAAAATGTTGGACAGTCCTGTTTGGATGGGTCTCATGCTGAAATACTCTTCTTCGTCTGCAGACTGGGAGGCATCTTGTCGTCTAGTATTTTGATTTATCCAAAGACATTCATGGTGTATTTTCACTGGCTAGGACCACACCGACAAACTGAAGCGTAATTGTTTGTTGGATGCAAATGAGCATTGGTTGGTGATGACTTAGATGAGCTGATGCAGGGAAATACTTAGTCAGGGATCAGCAGTGGATCCTGGGCTGGTGGACTCCCAAGGAAAAGGAGAAAACACAAAGAGGTGGCAGAAGTAAAGGGAGGGTGAGTGGGGCACAAGAAGCGAGAGCGAATGAGTGGGAAGGCCAGAGTGGTATGTATAGATGTACAACAGGAAGGGGAGTGGTTGACGCGTGGTCCTGCTCCTGAACCTCAGCTAAAGACTTTATCTCCATTTATCTATATAGGAACACACCAACAAACTGAAGCTTGATTGACTGTTGGATGCCAATTACGGTTGGTGTTGACTTAGATGAGCTGATGCAGTGTGGGGAAATGCTTAGTCAGGGATCAGTGGTGGCTCCTGGGCTGGTGGACCCTCCAAAAAGCATCCCATAAGAATGAAACAAAGAGTGGATGTAACGTGGGTCTTGAGGGTCAGAGAATATCAGAAGCATATACACTTGAGGTCCATGGTCTTGATTAAGTGGTCCAGAACCCCTTAGCTGGAAGCTGTGTCGAAACGGAAGGCGTGGCCAGAGAACGCGCCAGGGTTCTGGCTGTCATCAGGACTTGCTTGAAGTGGAAGAGGAGTCGGGATGAGGTTGCAGCTTGACCAATCTCTGTAATGAACTGCGGTTGGAAGGCGAAGCATCCTGAGATTTTCTGGTTTGCATATGGTGTACTATGGATTTGTAAGGGTTTGGTTGTGAATCTCATTTGGAGTGCATGACGGATGTTGGATTACCCTCTTAACTGGTTTGACTTCGTTTGAGTGAATAAACCAGGCAGTCTTCAGAGATGCAAGAATACAGGATGTGGAAAAGGTTCCATAGGATGGCAATGTGGATTAAACTCAACTCATCAGTCAACATTGCAATGAACTCTGTGCATTGCAGGAACAAAGAAAAGCAAAAAGAAACATTGATTGTAGAGTGCCAGCTAGTGACTGTAATGTCGGACGTTGGGACGTGTTTTAGATAGATTGAGGAGCTCGCCATCTGGAGGGAGGTAGTGTTGAGTTCTTGCTCCTTTGTGTCAAGGGGAACCAGTTGAGGTTATCTGGATGTCTGATTCAGATGCCTCCGGGGCAACTTATTGATGTGGCCAATGGAAATATGTGCCACTGACATCTTTTGCTTGAAATCTAAGCAGAAGGTTGACGGGGGTATGATGGTGAAAGACACTGATGTCCCAGTGCCAGAAATGTACCTGCTGATGAGGTATAATGCGGCTAGTGAAACTGGCATCTCTGTACCAAAATGAGAGCCGAATTTGTTGAATGCATAGAGAGGAGTCAAGCTGGCATCCTGGTACCAGGATGAGGTGAAATTGTTTATGCAGGGGACAGAGATGAGTCAAACTGCTGTCCCAGTGCTAGCAGTGTAAGAAGCAGACTGTTGATGAGGTATAAGGAGGCAAGTGAAACCGGCATCTTGGTGGGAACCCTCGGGTTGGGCTGGAGGCCGACGATGGACGATGGGATTGGATGAGGAGTCTGATGCAGCTGGAGAATGAAGAGAGGAGTTCAGATCTCGTCTCCTCGTCTCCTCGTCTCTGGGGCCTTGTCATGAATTCAGCTGAACTGATGGAGAAGATCTGGAGCAGGTTGGCTGTTCCCTCACAAAGCGTTGATTGATGAACGGTTCATGGTAAGTCAGAGTTTCCTAAAAACTTGACTGGCAGCGTGGCTAAGTGTGTGTTGCTCCATGCATGAGAAGCGAGAGCAAATAAGTGGGAAGGGCAGAGTGGGATGTACGGATGTATGACACTAAAGGGGAGGTTGAGTTATGGTGCTGCTCCTGAGCCTCAGCTACAGATTATATCTTCATTGTAAATGTCATCTCCTCAACACCTTTTGCACTCATGCAGCCTCTTATCAACACACTCCCACCCCCTTGCCTTACTGGCAGGACTATGCATTCAAAATGACCTAAAAGACACAGACAATGACCACAAAGACACACAAAATGCTTTTGTGCTTCACTGTTTGGACTATGCAGTCACCATAGTCGTCCAGACCAGGTTCATGCTACATTTGTTTGACTGGAACAAAGTTCATTATGCCATATACATCAGCAGTAAGCACACCTTTGTGAAATCCTTCTTAAATGTCAATTGAGTCTGAGCAGAACCACATCAATAACTGCATTAACTCCAAGCTGACCAATGCACTAACAACCAAAGACAAATTAAAAATTCGGGCCCCAAAGTAGAAATTCAATGCAACCAAGAAGAATCTGAAGCTGTGATTACTGACACACCATCAGCCAAACCAAAATGAGACACACAATAATCACAAACACAACATGCCTCTGTACGTTACTGTCAGGACTGTGTATTCACTATCGTTGTCCTGACCTGTGGACTGTGTTGACTAACCGTCATAAAGAAGAGGAATATTCCAGCAAGAGAAGCATCCAGACAGGAAAGTCCAACATCATTTTAAACATCCATTTTTTAAATGCTTTTAAAAAGCATTATTCTACCGTAAGAGGAACATCCAAGGCACAACAACAAAAGTCACAATGAAAACACTACGATATCTTTACAGAACTTCTCAAGATGTTTTCAGAACGTCAGACTGATAAATGAATTTCTTTCTCTCACTGCTCACCTTACTGTCTTTCTCACCTTTATTTTTCAACTATGTTTCCTTTCTCTCCTCAGGTCGTCTGAAAAAGCTTCAATTTTCAGACTACAGTATTTTCCTCTTGTGGTATTTGTGTTTATTCATATTTATTTATGTGTTCATTTCAAGATTTGTACTGCAGTATTTTTCTTATGTTATTAGTCCTCTAATGTTTTTTGTTCAGTGTCAGACTTCTTGTGGTATTTGTGTGTTCAATTCCAGACTTGTGCTTGTCAGTATTTGTACTTCAGTTTTCTTCTCTGGTGGTATTTACATATCAGTATTGTCTTCTGGTAGTATTATACTTCAGTATTGACCTCTAGTGACTTTTGTACCCGTCAGTATTTGTGTGTTCAGTTTACGACATGTACAACAGTATTTATTTTCCTCTGACGGTATTTTACTCATCAGTATTAGTACTAGTCAGTATCTGTGTGTATTACAGTGTTTTCTTTAGTACTCTCCTGTGGTGGTATTTGTACTCATCAGTATTTGGACTCTTCAGACTTGTATTTCAGTATTTATTTTCCTCTGGTGGTATTTATGTTTCACAACTCTCCTCTGGCGAATTTGTTCTCATCAGTACCAGTACTCTCCGGTACTAGTACTCGTCAGTACTGCGTGCCTGGCTCAGACTACTGCAGCTGGCAGCGAAGCCACGCCTCAACTGTAGTTCTGATGAAATCAAAGGGATTTTGTTTCTTTTTGTCTCATTAATGATAAACATCAAAGAGGCTCCTCAGGCTGAATCCTTCTCTGCGTCGACGTTCGTTTGTTTCTCTGAATCTCCCCAAAAAGAAGCTAATTGCAGATTGCGATCGGCGGCGCGCTGCCTGTCGAGGAAGCATCGGAGCTGCTTCCTCTCACCTGAGGGCCGACACCTTTTAAAACGCAGAAACAACATTTGATTAGGGACTAATCACGATTTTCTCTGAACAACACTTTTAATATTTCAGCCTCCTTCTCTGGATGCAAATGAGTGCAGCATTAATCGCATCACGCATTAGGCAGTCAGAGCACAGCCGAGTGTTTTTCACTGGTTGTGTAATTAGGGCCCAAATGTTAATGAATTATGCTAATTCCTGACAATTAGCATATAATATTGGAGACAATCAACAATTAGCATATGCTGCGTCGAAGACAATCAGACACCACTGCAGTCCCACGCCGACGCTCGGCCTGATGTATAGAAGCACGCCAGGCCGATCTGATTACATGCAGAATCAGCATGCTAATTACTGCAGTCTCACCCGCTGTGCTGCAGCAGCCTCACCCCCTCACCCCCTCTCCCCTCACCTCTACTGTATGTCTGCCCCCAAACATACAGTAGAAAACATGATGAACTTGTTCTATCTGTGATGTGATTGTTCTCTCAGATTAAAAATTACTTCAGTTTGACTCCAAAACCAGTTCAAAACTAGTTCAAAACCAACCAAAAACCAGCACAGAAGCAATTTAAAAGCAGTTCAAAACTAGGCATGAACCAAATTAAAACTAGTCTAAAACCAACATAAAACCCATCCAACTAATTAAAAAAAAAAAAAACATATTATTAAACTATCCAAAAACCAGAGTAAAACCAGTCTACAACCTGTCTACAACCAGCCAAAAACCAGTCTGAAACCATTTCAGAACCAACTGAAAGGCAAAGTCTTAAACTAGTCCAATATTAACTCTAAAACCATATTAAAGCCAGTCTAAAATAAGTCCAAAGCCAAAATAAAATCAACCTGAAACTTTTCCAAAACAGTGCAAAACCAACCTAAAGGAAAAATAAAACCAAACCAACTGAAAACCAGTGCAAACCAGGCCAAAGCCAAACTAAAACCAGTTCAGAACCTGTCTGAAACCAGTCCAAAACCAACCCAACACCAGCCTATAACTGATCAAAAGCCAGTCTACAACCTTACATCCGGGGCGCTTCACAGTCTCCTCTGCGTTGTTTTTGTGTTTTTAAACTGTTTTTAAACTGTTTCGTAATCGTGTTTTATTTTGTTTTTTAAAATGTGAGTTTGTATGAACTTGTCAGTGCTTCATGATGCGGATCACAGGAACAGTCGTGGAGCTTTTTGCACTGTTTTGCGTGACACCGCTGCTTTTGGACTTCACCAGCAGGACATGGTGTACACAGGAGAGCTGTCAGCCGGGAGCTTCTCCTTTTCTATGGACTTCAAGAGCTGGCGCTGTACCATCGGCCAGTGGGTATTATGATGCAGTTTCACGGGCAGCGGCATATAAGTCGAGTCATTGGAAACTGGGAAGAAGAGGTGCCCTACGCCGGAGACTTAAGACTCTTCGGCTTGACAACCGGCATAAATCAGTCCTGCTGTCTCAGGTTCAGTCTATCAGGCATTAGATGGATGAGCTGGAGACAAGTTCAAAGGGGAAGTAAAAGACACTTGTCTTCTTGCCTTCACTGAAACATGGCTCAGTGAATCAGACCCGGACTCGGACCTGATCTTAACTGGGTTTGGAACCGAATTTGCATGATCACTGGGGATCATCGGTAAGGGCTCCAGAGGATGAGAAATGTACTGCCCACGTGGAATCATTGACTATTTCCTCCAACAGCTCTTTTACACACCTGTATACATACTCGGCTGCTGCACGGCGGATTGATGATGTCACACATAAAGTCGACGCTGTCTGCCCAGAGGCATCCAAGTTCATCCGTGGAGATTTTAATCACTGTAACTTGGGAAATACTGCAAGGACATATGAACAGTATGTGACCTGTCCACACTAGACCTCTGTCATGGCTCTTGAACAGGAGCTTACAAATCCCTCCCTTTGCCTTCCTTTGTTGCTTCTTAACAGTGTGCCTCATATATGAACTCTTGTTCAGGAAGCTGGAGGAGAGGACAGTGAAAACCTGGTCAGAGGCCAGCATCCTATCTCCAGGGATGCTTTGAGTGCACAGATTGGTGCTGTTTTTATGTTGTGATGCTATTAATGAACTTGGGGACACTGTATCATCACACATTACATTCTGCGTGGATTCAGTAATGCCAACTAAAAAAGTTACCCGAATAATAAACCTTGGGTAACCAAAGAACTTAAATCAGTTATCAATAAAAAGAAAAGGATTTTCTATACAGGGGACCCCTTGGAGAAAACAAAAGCAACCTCCAGGGAAGTTAGGGATGAAATAAAGAAGGCCAAAATTAAGTATAGAAATAAAATTGAAAGCCAATATTGTCGTGGTGACCTCCGAGCTGCCTGGAGAGGCATAAAATCCATGGCATCAATCAATCAGTCTGCCGCTGGGACCAGGCAGGTTGTTTGGCTAAATGGGCTGTATGACCTGGCAAATGGTTTGAATGTATTTTTCTCTCGTTTCAAAAGATCTGATTTTCTGAATGACATCTCTGAGTTGCAGGAAACTCTCACTGAAACTCTCACAGAATGATTTGATAATATCTCAGGAAGAAGTCGCAAATCCTTTCAAGACAGTAAACATTTGCAAAACAGCTTGGTTGTCTGTCTCTAAGTGTAGCCCTGTGATAGACTGGTTACCTGTCCAGGTGAACCTGCCTTCACCCTGAGTCAGGATAGACTCCAGCCCCCCATGACCCTGGTGAGGATTAAGCGGTGTAGAGATGATGGATGGATGGACTTCTATTTCCAGCTTTTAATAAGATGCAGCCTCACATTTTAATGGAGCGACTTGCTTCTTACTTTAATTTACCAGATTTTATTGTTGCTGTTAAGCTTCTTAACTGACAGAATTCAGCAGGTGTTTGTAAATGGTCACGTGTCCGATATCATCAATTCAAATACAGGTTCCCCACAGGCCTATGTCATTTCTCCTCCAGGTCTTCACAGACAGGTCTTCCTAAGAAGGCAGCCTTGTCAAATCCTCAGATGACACCTGCCCTCCTGCCCCTCCTCCAGGGGGCTCGATCCAGTCATGGCTGTGCCTTATCAGCATTTGTGAAGTGGTGTGATGATAACTACCTGGACCTTAATGTGAAAAAAACTAAAGAGTTTATCACTGATTTAAGGAAAAAACACCCAGATGCCATCATCATCTATGGAGACAATGTGAAGTGGAAACTTGTCGATACTTGGGAACCTTATCTGATTCCAACCTAAAAACACAGAGGGGACAACAGAGGAGCCACCTGATAAGGAAGCGTAACTCTTTTAATGTTTCAAACAGACTTTTATGTCATTGTTATCATTCCGTCATTGAAAGTTTTTTAACATTCTCTCGTATTTGTTGGTTTTACGGACCGTCGGTGATGGACAAGAAAAGTCTCAGCAGAACTGTCAACATCTGCTCCAAGACCACAGGAGCCCAGACGTCTGACCTGAGCACAGATCATGAGCTGTTCTGACCACAAATTCTGTTTAATGCCGTCGGGACGGCGCTACTTTGCACCCTCCATGAAAACAAACAAATTCTTTTATTCCTTCTGCCGTCACACTTCTTTGCGCTGCTGATGGCAGCAAGTATAAATGGCCAGGCGTTGTATTTATTTGCTACCATTTATTGTTCTGTTTATTGTTTATTTTCTCCATGGCAACCTGTCGTTTTGTCCTTACATGTTTACTGACAGAGTGTCTGAATGTCTCTGTTTGTGATTGTTGTCTTTTATGTTACGCGTCTGGGAGACTGTAAACTGAATTGCCTTTTGGGGATAAATAAAGTTGTTTGAATCTTGGGTCCAAAACCCACTGAAAACTAGTCCAACTCTAAAACCAGTCCAGAACCAGTCCAGAACCAAGCAGACTGGTTGAAGTGTGTCCTCTGTGTTGTTTCCTGTTACTTTGGGACAGTTTGTCTCTTTGTGGTCGTTCATTGTTGTTTTGTCTCCCGTCTGTAGCGCTGTGTTTTGTTTTGGTCGTTTTGTGTCCCGCTTTGTGTCTTTTTTATGTCTCTCACTGACAGTTGTGTCTTTGTTGTGACCACCCGAGTCTCAGAATCAATGCAGGTGGACCCAAACGAAAAAGGGAGGCGGGAGAAAATGTTAAAGGAAAAGATTTATTTGACAAGGGAGGGGAAGTGAGGGGGTCCTGGTGGAGGAATCCAGTGGGGGTGTCGTGGTGGAGATCCCGGGTGGTAGGTGGAGGTGCTGTGCTCCAGGAGCGGTGCTGGTGCGAATCTGTTTCCCGTGAAGATCTTCCCTGTGCAGGTGCTCGAACGGAGATCCGTCGGGTGAAGGTGCTCGTGTCCGTGTATTCCCGTGAAGTGTGCTCGAGGGAGAAGAAGGGCAGACGTGTGGGGAGGAGGACTGGAGCTGGAGCCGAGACGAGACGCTGGAAGTGCAGAGGAGAAAAACCATGAACTAGAGACACTCAAAAACAGTAGACTTAGCTAGAAGTTGCTCGAGAGGTTGCTGCTAAGCGGCCTGATTGTACCACAGTGAGGAATCACATCATCTGGCGCTGAAGGTCTGTGAGCCGCCCGTATTTATACGGCTGGCTGCTGATGAGAAGATGCGCCGCAGCTGTCAGCGCTTGATTGTCTCATTCAGGTCGGCTCCGCCCAGCCTGCAGGGAGAACAGGAAGAACACGCCCACCACACACCAAGACACAAAACAAGCAAAAACACAACAAACATACCATCCTAACATTTGTGTGGTTGTTTTGTCTCACTTTGTGTTTTCTTTTTTGTGTTCTGGACATTTTGTGTTTCCTGTTTGTTCTTTTTTGTCTAGTTTCTGTTTCCCTTTGAGGTCATTTGGTTTCTTTCTTTTTGCTGTTGTGTGTCTTGTGTTCGTTTTGTTGTTCTCATTTGTGTCTCTTTGTGACAGTTTTGTTTCATCTTTGTTGTTTAATGTCTCATATATATATTTGACAGTTTGTTTTGCTGTGATCGTACTGCCTCGTTTTTGTCTGTTTGTGTATAGTTTTTTGTTTTGGTCATTTTTTGTGTCTCGTTGTTGTAGTTTTTGGTCTTGTTTTGTGTTGTTTTTGTCTCTCTTTTGTCACTTCTTGTGGTTGTTTCGTCTCCCTCCTATAATTTAGTGTCGTGTTTTTTGTGTTTCTGTTGTTTTGTCATTTAGTGTCTCTCGTTTGTTGTTTTCTGTCTGTCATATTGTGTCTTCTTATTCTTGTTTTGTTTCAGTTTTTTAAATTTTGTGTCTTGTTTTGTGTCATTTTTTTAGTCCTGTTCTGCACTAAAGCGTCCTGTTGCGTCTGTAGAGCGTCTGGAGCAGCTCAGACTTTGTGGAACATGTTCTGTAGCAGCTCTGGAGGCTCACATCCTGATGATGTTTGGATTCTGAACTTAGATCATCAACATGAAGAAGCTGCAGCCCACTGATCACACTAACGTTGCAGGAGAATTTTAATCATTTGGACGCCAGCAGGTTCCCCGACTACAGCTCGGCTTGGCTTTGGGCCTGCAGGAAGGGCGTGGAGCGGCGGCCCGGGTCCTGGACATCCATTTGGAACTCATTAAAGATCTCCAGCGGACCCAGGGCTCGGTTCTGGGTCCCTCGGGGACCAGGCTCTGTCTGAGCTCATTTACACAGTGTCCTCTCCCACTGACAGCCTCTAATTCGCATTTGAATTTAGGTCACATTGATCTGGGCCTGCGTCCAAGGCCCAGTTCCCCCGAGCCCCAGAACCAGCCAGCAGCCAGGCGGAGAGGCAGGAGGCATCTTTCTGCTCCTTACCCGCCTCCTCACCCACCTCACCCCTCGCCGCGGTGGCCCTGAAGTTCCAGTCTGTGAAAAACAACATCCAGAAACAGTCTTTTGACTTTCAGGCAGTGAATCTGAAACCAAACATCCACAGTTCTGTGTCTCAGCGGTCGGTTTGTGTCTCATTCTGCATCTTTGTTGCATGTTTGCAGCTCTGGGTGTTTGTTTTGAGTTATTTTGTGTGTTTTTGGGTTCATTTTGTGTCTTTTTCAGTTTTTAAATTTATTTTTTTTAATCTCCTTCTGGTGAAATTGTGTGTCCATGTGTCATTTTGCATTTCTTTATTTTTGGTTTGTGTGTCCTTGTCGTGTTGTGTAACTCTTGGTATGTGTTTTGAATAAGTGTGTGTCTTTATGTTTAGTTTGCACTGGAATAGAACAGAGTTTTATTTCCATTTACATGCGTACATTCTTGTGCATATTCACAAGTCAGCGTTAAATACAAGAAAACATAAAATAGAATAAAATAAAGACAATAGGTAAATAGGTAAAAAGCAGCAGCAATAAAAAGAAAGATACTAATATACACAATAAAAATAAAGGAAGTACACACAATAAAATAAGTACAAAAAAATAAAACTAGTCGGGGGGGATTTACAAAGGGGGCAAAACTACAAAAAACCTACAAAACTCTAAACAACGAACAGAGGAGAAAAACCTCATGAATACTGAGATTGAAATCAGACAAATGGGGATACTCACAAAAAGGGGACATAAACCAAAGAGGGGCAGACAGGCTCAGGGAATCCGGGATCTGGTGAGGGCTGGGGAAATCTGGAGCGAGGCTGGGGCAGGTAGAGGCTGGCTGGGGCAGGTAGAGGCTGGCTGGGGCAGGTAGAGGCTGGAGACGGTTGGGGACCAGTGACAGGAACATAGGGGATGAAAGTCTATGGTCTGGCAGGGTGTGGTGGGACGAGCTGGTCTTTAAAGGAGCTGTGGGGATCAGGCTCAGGTGAGCTGATCCCCACAGCTGCATCCAACAGCTGTAATGACAAAATACTTTATTTATCCCAGAAGGGAAATTCAATAACAAGTAATCAGGCTGAGCAGGGCATGTACAGGTAGAACAGCTTGGGGCCGAGGCAGCAGCCCTATGGGGTTCCCTGAGCTCAGCCGAGAGCTTCTTTCTGGTCTGTGTGTGAGGAAGTCCAAGATCCAGTCACAGGCAGGTGTTGGTGCTCCCAGGTCTGCCTCATCGGCCCTATTGAAGGCAGACCTGTAATCCAAGAGCAGCAGTCATGCATTGTGAGTGTCCAAGTGGGTAGAACGGAGTGAAGTGCTGCTGCATCATCCTCTGATCTGTTCGAGCAGCAGGCAAACTGAAAGGGCTCCACTGTGTCTGGAACCACAGAGTTTATGTGTCTCCAGACACTTCATGGCAGCGAGTGTGAGTGCCACGGGTCTGAGGTGGTTGTGTTTGTTTTTTGGTGGACCGGAGCTATAGCAGAGGACTTAAAGATGCGTGGGACTATTTTCTGTCAAAGATGTCTGTGTACATTTTCAACAGGGTCTTAGGACTCTCTGTGCCACATGGCCAGGTCCTACAGCCTTGTGGGGGCCCACCTGCCTCAGGTGCCCCACACCGCCCTGTGTCACCTGGAGTACAGTGTCCTCTGGGTCGTGGAGGGTCTTTTAGGAGATGTCTGTGTTGTGCTGATCAAATCTGGTGCAACAACTATTGAGGTTGTCCTGTAGAGAGACATCCTGTATCACAGCTCTGTTAGCGTCCCTCCTGTAGTTCTATGTCCTCTTTGAGGCCCTGATAGATGTTTGTAGCTCGCATTGGGCCATGATGTCCCCTGACTTGAGGGCTGGTTTTTGATCTTGGTGTATGTGTCTGCATTGAACCAAGGCTTCTGGTTAGGAGCACACGAACAGTCCGGGTGGGAATGCAGATGGAGGTGCACTAGTCAATGTTGCCGCTAACAGCGTTTATGTACTTGTGAATATTGTCTGTGGCATCCTTAAAAATGTTCATGTCTGTGGCCTCCAAACAGCTCTGCTGTTCTACCAACGCATTGTTAGGCCACACTGTGACTGGGTCTGCTTTAAACCTCTTTGTGTAGGTTGGCTGTAGCAGAATGGAGGTCGTGCTTCCCCAAATGTGGTTTGAAAACAGCAGTGTAAGCATCTTTAACCCTTTCAATGCTATAGCCCGCTATATCGGTCTGCGGCTTTCACCCCGTCTACCCTGCAGCCCGGTGTAGCGGTTTCGGTATATGGTAAGTTTTTGTTCAGTTCATTTTGATTGTTTATGAGTAGGAATCCCCACATGTGAACAAGTGATTCAGCCATGAACTGAATTATGTGAATAGTAATACTACTGCTACTGCGAATAATAATAACAATAATTACATACAAGGTTCTCGCCAGCGTCGTAACAGAGCAACGGCCCATTACGCTGCTTCCTGAAAAAATTACGCTGTAAAGTTTTCCTGTGGAGTTCCTCAAGGTTCCATGTTGGGCCCACTGCACGCGTTTTGAACCTCAACTTTTAGAGCTTTCATCTGATTTTCTGTAGAGGTGAGCAGGTGTGACATCATAACCTGTCCTCTGACATCATCAGAGACATCGGCCCACGCTCGCCGCCTTCGTTTTAGGGGTTTAGACGTCTGTTGTTGTTTGAAGTGCAGAACAAATGGTTTCCATCATCACCTGCAGCTGCTACGAAGCTGCGAAGGCGTGTTGATCGTCTGTAATAAAGAACCCCTCAGAGGCAGATAAATAACTCTAAATAACTGAAGAGGAGGCCGACTGTAGAGGAGAAACTCCTGCCTGCTTTTTTTTATTTTTTCCTCCCCATTAGACGCTTCCTCTCGTATTAATTTTCGCAACAGATTGTGGGGCAGAATTAATGCATTTTTCAGCGGCAGCAGCGGCAGCAGCGGCAGCAGCAGCAGCAGGCTCTCCTCACATCTCTCAAGAACTCAATTACTCTCAACATTTAAAATAAATAAATTAAAGGTGTCCTGTAGCCGGCAGCTGCATCATTACAAGTGCTCCTGGGAGACCAAATTAAGCCGCAGAATGTATATCTAATATACAACCCCACTAATGATACGTGTTAAAGGAGCCGCGATGTAGGCGCCGCTTAAAAATTACACGGGTCATTACAACCAGATTTATCTGCTGCCAACAAAACACACAATTTGTTTTACCTGGTAATCACACAGGCCGGCTAATTACATGTGAAAACTAAAAAAGTCTGCTTTATGGTGCATCTTGGCTGTAATTTCTACACAAACCGATGCCAGTTATTATGCAATATTTGCCTCTTAATAACGCAGTGCTGTTTTTATTGCTTTTTTTCCCCCATTAAAACATGTTTTTCCACAAAGCAGCGGCGTGTTAATGCTTCGTCTAATGTGTTCCGACGTCTGTGAGACAACAAACTGAACATCTTTACAAGCAGTCCAAACACATGTAAGACTTAGAAGCAAGGAAAGAAGACCCAGGACGTCTTTCTTGAAAAACCCAAATCCATCTGACCTCCTCAGATCAGCTGGGTCTTCATTAACTTTGGTAATGAGGCAAAGTTCTACCTTCAGACTGTGAATATTCCAGAGTTCCAGGTCCTTGAAGTCCACAGAGGAGGGTCCAGATTTGTCACTTTAATGGACTTTTTCCATCATTTCTGAGCCTCAGAACTTCATCAGTACAGCAGATAGACACATGACATGTCAGAGGAAGAACACATCTGAGTTCTGCTAGAACCTGACACCAGATCAGTTCCACATCCATCCAAGTGTCACAGTCTAAACACTAAATCTCTTCTTTTGTTATGAATAAATTAATAAAATGAATAGAAAATGAAAAATCTGATTTATTTTAAGGTGGCAGCATATTAACAAAATTCCAGAAAAATCAAGAACATGAAAAACGCTGAAAACTGATAAATAAAATATATTTAGATTTAATTTAATTTAAAATATAATACAAAAAAGGAAATATGAAGAAGTAAAGAAAAGTTATAAAATTAACTAAATTGAAAAAATAAATCATCCCTATAATGTATTAAATATGAATAAAATATATTAAAAACATGAATGAAAGTCACAAAAAATGTTGACATCATAAATAGAAAATTTCCTAAAAAATAAATACAGTATGAAAACTATTTCCTGAAAGCATTGTCTAGAAAATGTCAACTTTAACACGTTTGAGTTCCGATAAAACCTACAAGAAAATCAGTTTTAAGTCCACCCCGGAGGTCATTTTGTTTGTTCTGTTAATATTCCTTTGAATATTTTTTGTGACTTTAGTTAATATTCTGAAAATGTTTGAAATATCCACTAAGGGTTAAAAAAAAAAGAAAGAAAGAAAGAAAGAAAGAAAGAAAAAGAAAAGTCAGAGATCAACAAATTGTTTGAAAGGTTTTCATAAAATGTCACTTTGAAGAAAATAAATTAATAAAATGTCAGGAAAACACTAATTAAAAATCTAAAATAGTAATACAATGTCAAAAATATCAAAAGCATTTCTAAAAATAAATATATTTTTTATATAAATAAAATATTTAAAGTAAAAATGAATCAAATGTCTTGAAACACATATGAACAAACTGTTTAAAAAAAAGCTCCAAATAATTCAACAAAATATTGATAAATAACAATAAA
Organism: Stegastes partitus; assembly: GCF_000690725.1. Lineage (NCBI taxonomy): Eukaryota > Metazoa > Chordata > Actinopteri > Pomacentridae > Stegastes > Stegastes partitus. The sequence continues at coordinate 232,702 of NW_007578950.1, read as the reverse complement.
ACTCCAGCATAAATAAATTATCTTTAAAATGCCTGATAAAATAATGAAAATATTCCCAAACAACAGTCAAAAGTTTGAACAAAATGCTCAAAAGTTCCAACATAATATAAATAAAATGTTCAACAAATTAAATACAGTAAAATAACGACTTGTGAAATGTCCCATAAACTGACCTGAGAGCAGCAGACAGAACGAGCATGTGAGCGTGTGCGGTGAGTTTAGCTGTGATTAACTGAGGACTTAAATGAAGATTGATAAGGAAATTACTGTTAATCGGCTGCATGGCGCTGGATAATGATGCTCCTCATCAGGCTGCACACAACTCCGGATTATTTGCTTCTTAAAGCGACTCGCTGATGAATGTGGAGCGAAGCCGGCGCTGAGAAACAACAAAGATGGCGGTTTAATTACACGTAGGCCTCCGTTGGACAGCGAAACATCTGCATTTTAATCGATTTCCTCCTCCCTTCCTCCTCTCCCCCCCCACATGTCTTTCAAGATCATTAACTTTATTGGATCGGACGTTTCCTGTTGCAGAAACTATTCAGCACAATCATTCGCCGCCGACTCCCAGCGGACGAACAAACGCTGCCAGTTACCGGCGCTACAGATGCAGCTCCGTCGGAATAAAGTCGAGGCTGCAAATAATGTGATTACTCAGTCGTCACAATGTGTTGGATTCTGGGAGGTGCTGACGTCGCTTTGGCAACCGGAGTCACAAGGGTCACGTGACTCCCAGGTGAAGGTCAGAACCGCCCTTCACCTGGAAACTGGAAAATAAAGCTCCAGACTTTACAACAGAACATTACATCAGGTCAAGAATCCACTGACTGTTAAAGTCATCTGTTCGATTCGTTTAAGACAAACTAGTACTACTACCTCCACCACCGCAACAACCCCCACAGAACCCAGGTGTGGACACAGATCAGGTTAAGTGTACAAAAGGGAAGGGAAACTGAAAACTAACACAAAAAGTGCAAACTGAACCGAGTGGGAAACAGAACAGGGTAAAGCAGACTGTGTTCAACAAGAGGACAAAACTACAGAAACCTAAGAACTGAGGGAAGGCCGAAGAAATCCATCCATCCATCCATCCATCCATCCATCATGTCTCCACCTTAATCCTCACTAGGGTCATGGGGGGCTGGAGTCTATCCCAGCTGACTCAGAGTGAAGGCAGGTTCACCTGGACAGGTAACCAGTCTATCACAGGGCTACACTTAGAGACAGACAACCAAGCACACTCACATTCACACCTACGGACAATTTAGAATCACCAATTAACCTCAGCATGTTTCTGGACTGTGGGAGGAAGCCGGAGAACCCGGAGAGAAGCCACGCTGCACGGGGAGAACATGGAGACTGCAGCTAGAAGATCCCGGGTGTCCTCAGCGGGACGCAAACCAGCGACCTTCTAGCTGTGACGCGACGGTGCTAACCACCGAGCCACCTGCAGCCCAGCCTAAGAAATCTTAAGATAAAAAACGAAGCTAAACCAACAAAACATTGAAGGAGGGCGGCTGGAAGCAGGTTGGGGACCGGTGGCAGGAGAAGGCTGGCTGGGGGACGATGTGGGTGGAGAGAGTCCAGCTGATGCAGGTGGAGTTCAGGTAGCAGCAGCTCAGGAAGGCAGGCAGGAGACAGAACGGGCAGAAGCACTGGGAATGTACGCCTATGGTCTGGCAGAGAGCGGTGGAGTGAACTGGGCTTTATGGGAGGGAGGTGAACAGGTGAGCCGAGCTGTCTCCAGTACCTGTGATCAGGCACCAGGACCAGAGACAGGAGAGAGAGAGCCAATCAGGCGCTGAAGACATCACCGTAGAGACACAAAACAAACACAAGAAGATGGAAAACCACTGAAAAGCAACACACGTGACTGTAAAGATGCACAAATATTATTATTATTCATAAAAATAATAATGATAACAAAAAGGACTGTAAAAAGCTGTCAAATGTTTTTTTTTTTTTAAACCCCCCTTTAAATGATATATTACAAATAAATAGAACTATAATAAATTCAACACACAGGTTGGTTCACTACAAATACGACAGTAAACTGAATATATCTCCATCACAGACGAAACAATCTGTCGTCTTTAGGAAACAAATAAACACGTCCGACAACAGCAAATAAAACAAAAGATGCAGAATGACTAAAAGCAGTAGAAGTTAGTGTAAAGGCAAAAGAATGAACAACATTTGATGAAAACAGGCATAAAAGCACAAAAAAAACAAACTGAAAAAACACATAAAACAACTGGAGAAAGATCCAAAAGGACTGAGAGTTGTAGAACCTGCTCCAGAGATGCACAGAATAAACAGAAATCGATGAAAAGTGGGAGTCAGATAGAAACAACATGACACAAAGAGACACAACGTGACTGCCAGGTGGAGATCCTGTTTGTGATTTTTGTGTGATTGTGGTTGTTTTGTGTCTTTTTGCTGTCATTTTGTGCCTCTTTGTGGTCGTTTTGGGTTTTGTTTTCCCCGTCTGTGGTCTTTTATGTCTCTTTTTTTTTTCTTTTGTGTCTTTTTGTCGTCATTTTCTGTTTTGTTGTTTTTGTTTGTTGTGTCTCTTTGTGGTCATTTTGTGTCTCTGTAGTTGTTTTGTGTCTCTTTGGGTTTCTTGTTTTTGTCTCTTGTTGCTTGTTTTTTGTCTTTTGCATCATTTTGTGTGTCTGTAGTTGCTTTGTGATTGTTTTGTGTCTCTTTGTATCAGTTTGTGATCTCTTTACTGGGATTAATGTTTAATGTTTGTGTCTCTTTGAGTCTCTTTATGTTTTGAGTCTTTTGAATGAAATGAAATGAAAAATACTTTATTTATCCCAGAAGGGAAATTCAATCTTGTAAAAGCTCACTTTTTTTTTTTTTTTAAATCAATATAACATATATTCTATACAACAATAATAATCATTCAGTCAGTTTTTCGTGCTCATTTTATGTCTCTGTTTTGTTTTTTTGTCTTGTGTCCCTTATTGGTTGATTTTTGTCTCGTTGTGATCATTTTATGTCTGACTGGGAATTGTCTGTGTGTGTGTGTATTTTGTGTCATTTTGTGTTCATGTTTATGTCGTTCTGTTTATTTTTTTGTGTGCTGTTTGTTTTGTGTGTATTGTGTTCTCCAGACTGTCGTGAGTCCGCAGCAGAAGTTGTGCGACTCTGTTAATTCACAACCAGTTTGTTGGATCAGATTTAACCTCCAGCTTCGTGTGTCTGAACTTCACTCTGACGGAGCAGAAAGTTTGCGTTGAAGGAGCTCAGATATTAACTCTGACCTGCTTCCCCTCACCGAGGCGACGGCTGAGTGCAGGAATTTTCCGGGTTATAATTCCATTTGGCAGATCTGATTACAACCTGGAATAAAAAAAAAAGAAAAAAAAGAAAGAAAGAAACAGCAAAAATCCCACCAAAGACGGAGCTGCCGCTCTGATTGAATTCCAGCATTTTCTTTCCCCTCCAGAGAAGCCAAAGTTTGATCTTTACTAATTGATATATCCCGGCTCCGCACATGAATCTCAGAAAGCTCATACCTTGGGCCAATTTAGCTGTTCCACTGGCTGAGTTTTAATTGAGTCCACATTAAAATTTACTTATAAAATAATAATGGGCTCCCATGCAAATGAGCCCATTCCGATATTGCAGCGGCTGCATTTGCATATCCACAAGCAGTCTGGGAGTTCAGAAATCAATATAGATGATTAATAATATATGGGCTGCAGGAATAATTAAATCCATCTGATGCAGTCAGCCGCGGCAACGCAAAGGTGCAATTTCACCACAATCTAATTTAATACAAGTTGCCCGGATTGCCGTTTCAATTACAAGGATTGAAATAATAATAATGTGTGTTAAAGAAAAAAATGACACTGTCAGATATGTGAATTCATTTCATTTGTTCCCACATTAACACACTGCAGCAAACTGCTAAATGAAACTGCTCTTTAATTTATGGCAGCAGCAACATGTTGACTCACTTAAAATAACCAGACACTGACAGGGTTTCATTCAAGAGGATAAAAACACTTAAATCCAGCTGGAAAAGACCAGAAAGAGACACAAAATGACACAAAATAACTTAAAAGAGACACAAAATGACACAAAATAACTTAAAAGAGACACAAAATTAAAAGAAAGGGACACAAAATGACGCAACCACAACCAATAAGAGACATAAAATAACTACTAGGAGATATAAGATGACACCAAATAACCTTAGCGAGACACAAAATGATAAAACAGACGCACAACACTTTTGCAAGGAGACAAATTAAAAAAGAAAACAACAACACACAACAGAAATGGAACTTTAAGCTGCATTATTGGTCACTTTGTGTGTGTTTTGTGGTTATTTTGCATCTTTATCTCTTCTTTCTTTTGTGATAAGTTTTTCTTTAAATTCTGACTTATTTTCTGGATCTGATGGTGAAGTACATGTTTCCTCTTTGGGTGCTTTAAGAGAATGAATTAAAATGTGAATCAGACTGAATCACAGGCTCCTGATCTGAGTTTCTGTGTGTTGTTCGGTCTTGTATCTGGTTTTACTTCCCTCTGCTGCATCCTAAGGTGGTGAACTCTGGTTATATGTCTCTCAGGTGGATCCCCGGCTGGTCCTTTGACCCGGCTCGGTTCCCTGGTGTCGCCTTGATGTTCCTGATAAATCAGCGGCTCTGTTTCCGGCCTCTTTGTTTCAGGATGCTGGACAGGATCCAGCAGTGTGGGATGATGGGAGTCCTGCAGCTCCTCCGAGACCCGGCAGCATCCCATAACGCTCCCAGAGTCTGCGTTAAAGTGTCAGCGCATGAATCCTGCTTTACGGCTCGGTGCTGGAGTCCAGATTTATCTGCGAGTGTTGGAGCCGAGTTGGTTTGGAAGGAGGAGGAGGAGGAGGAGGAGGAGGAGGAGGAGGAAGCTCTTCAGCGGCCAATAAAAGTCTGCAGCTCTCCAGAGGTTCAACAGGATAATTGGTGATTGATGGAGTTTGGAGGTTTAGGACGGTCCTGTTCTCTGCGGGAGGCTGCCAATAATCAGTCAATACAACTGCTCACCCATCAGCAGCTCCGCTCCGACCCGGCTGGTCAGTGACAGTAAACTCACCACAGTTCAGCTCCTAAAGCAGAACATTAACGGAGTTTAGAACAATAGAGTTTACTGTAACACCTCATCCAGGTGTTTATGAACGAGTGGAGAAGGAGAAGAAGAAGAAGAAGAAGAAAGAGAAGAAGGAGCATGCACAAAGAGACAAAACAACAACAAAGACACACAAAAGAACTCTTTTTTTCCATCATTGTCATACTGTCTCCTTCTAGGAGGGTGTTTTGTGTCTCTTTTGAGTGTAATTTGGTCTATTTTTCATCACTTTACTGTCTGTTTGCATCATGTAGGTTTTTTTTTTTTGGACCATTTTCATTATTTTTTCTGGAAAAGTGCTACAGAGAAGTGCTGCACTACAAGTTACAATCAGACACAAATAAACAGAAAACAAAGAATATGAGATAAAATCAGCGATAGAAATATAAAAACAGGACTCAGGTGAGTGGACACGTATCTGACTGCAGGTGCTCCTGTTGTGGTTTCTTCAGGTGTTTGTGGATGTAAATCCGTCACACTGTGTGCACACAGGCCTCGTTTATGGGAATAAACACAAGCAGCTTCTTGTTTCACAACATGTGTACAACAACCGTGTGATGTTTTCCAGATGTCTGTGTCGGCAGGTTTCCCTCCTCCGACCGGCGGTTCTCCTCCCGGCAGACCGGGCTGAAGGCCGCTACAGGAGACGGTATTAATGTGCAGCAGAGCCGAGCTCATTGGGCCTGATCCTCAGATACTGCAGAGCTTAGCGGCTTCGCTCGGAGCTGCAGCTTTAATTGGTTGCGCTTTTTATTTTGAAATAACAAGCAGCTGTCAGAGTCCGTCAGGACGCGGAGCTGCAGCAGAAACACTGACTGTACGAGGTCGGACACAGGAGTTTAAAGAGTCTTTGTTTGCTCTGAGCTGCACTTTAAAATCCTTCAGTGCAGAAACAGAACCGGTTTGTGTGACAACAGATGAAGCTGCAGTTGAACCTGAAGCTGTTCATCCTCAATCAGATCTGATGTATCGTCAATGAATACCTGACAGGTTCCTTCTTGCTGGAATAATGAACATAAGACAGCAGTCAGACATTTTGTTAAAGATGTTCAGGATGAATATTTTCATATTTAAATAGAAATTGTCACAGATTGTTGAGATAAAACAGCTGCTGTACGGTTCTACCGGGCCCTGCTGGTTCCTGCCATGCTCTGATGATGTCACTTGTTCAGATTCTGGATTTTTGTGGCCACTGAGAATTTTTAAAGAGTAAAAAAATTCTGAAGAGGAACTAATGTTGACACCGCTGTACCAAGAAAAAGGACCACTAGAACTTTCTCAGTGTCCACGAAAACCTCCTAAAGCTCTAGAACCTTTTGAAGGACATTTAGACCACCTAAAACACCTCTACACCAAACTAAAGACTACGAGAACCTCCAGATGTACTTCTAGAGCTTCCAAATGACATGTAAAACTGTTTTAGTGACGATTGGATCTTCATGAAGCACCACCAGAACTTTCTCAGTGTCCACAAGAACCCCCTAACGGATCAGGACCACTGTACCACTACATCTAAATAGAGACGCTCATGAAGGACCACTAGAACTTTCTTAATGTCCATGACAACCACCAAAAGAACTAGAACTAGAACATTTTAAAGGACATTAAAAATACCTAAAATACTTTTACACCAAACTATAGAACTTCCTCAGGACCACTGTTAGTTCACAGAAGACTGTGAAACCACCTCAGGACTCCTGGAAACATGCTCCCACTGCATTAGAGGCTCCTAGAACCTCCTGACACACCTCTAGAACTTTCCTAGTGACCATTGTTTGACAACTTAGTGATTACTACAACCTCATGAACTTTGTCATTGTCCATGAAAACCTCCTAAAGGACCGTTTAATCCATTTACTAGAACTTCATTAAAGACCATTAGAACTTTCTCAATTTCCACAACAACCTAAAGAACCACTAGAACCCTTAAAAAGACTTTTATGCCGCCGAAAACCTTCTACACCTAGCTAAACATCAGAGGAACCTCCACAGGACCACTGTAGGCTCATGAAAGACTGCTACAACCACATAAAAACTTCAGGAACCTGCCAACAACTCATCAGGGGCGACTAGAACCTCCTGACGTACCTCTCGAGGTTCCTAAATGACANGCGGAGGTTAGCGGGCCGACATGCCGACGCGGCGCAGCCGCCACACACACCACACACACACACACACACACACACACACACACACACACCCATGTACAAACTGTACAATAACCTGCACTCACACTTCATTCTATTTCACTTCCTGCTGTTAAGTATCGTGACCAAGGGTGCACACTTGCAGCGATACTTTCTCTCTCTCGTCCATACACGCGCACACACTCACACTCACACACACTCACACACACACTCACACACACTCACCGTCCATTGCAGTGGTAGGCAGCTGGCTGGAATGCTTGGCGGGCAAACCCGGGCCATACCATCAGCCGGCTTAACATGGTATGGGCGCGCGCAGTTGCCGGTCACGTGATGCGCAACATTTTATTTTTTTCCCTGTGAACGTTTTTCTTTGCATTGCCGATGGGTCATGGTGAGAAACCCTACCCCTGTCCCCTGAATGAGAATTCTGTGTTTCCCATCACAGGGGTGAACTGGGGGAAAAACTGTTTAGGAGAAACATGTTTGTATAATTTTTGTATTTTACCTGTAAAGGCTCCGCCCAGTGGGAGGGGCTTGGGCTTTAAAACCAAGGGCTCTGGGCCTGACTGTTTGTGGGAGTAGTTGGAGTCTAGAGTTGGAGTTGGAGTTGGAGTTGGAGTTGGAGATGGAGTTGGAGATGGAGTTGGAGATGGAGTTGGAGTCAGTGATTGTAACAGAGTTGGTCTGAGTTTTTGAAGGTGGAGTTAAAGGAGAGCTGGTGTGTGTAAATAGATCTGTATATAGAGTTTTTCTTTTCTTTTCCTTTGCTTATTTTTACGATTGGGTTTTTGCACTTTTTTTTTGGTTTTGTTGCACTTTGTAAATATTCTATTCACCGTCGCACTTTGGAGAGGCCTGAAATAAATTTAAAAACCACAGCTGACATCTACGCCATTGTTTTCTCCCAGTTTGGGAAAATTGCTGGTTGAACCCCGCGACAAAGATCTATTAAAACAAAATATTCACAAAATGGCCAAAAAGAAGCACATGTGAACACAAAGTGACAGAAAAGACCACAAAGAGGCACTGANCAGAAAACAACAAATGAGAAACAAACAAACGACAGAAAAAAGACAAAACTATAGAAATGTAAATAGGTTTTTCTTAATTTTTGTAAAACTTTGCACACCCTCCATCCACCCCGACCTCCTCCCTGCACCGAGCTCCACTCGCCGAACCCAAACCGGGACACGATTTATGTTTTGAGTTACTTTGCGGACTTTACACTGATCTTCAAAAGATCTCGGCGTGGCACAACAATCAGAAAACCAAGATGAAATCAACTTCCACAGCAGTGACAGGTCGGAGGAACTTCAAACAGCTGCAGCTTGTTTCTGTTACATGTGTTTATTCTGAGTGTTTATTGCTCTCATTACAAGCCTCCTGCAGAAAACACCACATCAGATTTACACATTAGCTGGAAGAAAAAAAACTTACATTCTGTTAAATTATGCAGAGATTTTGCTAGAGGCCTTTCTTTTTATTATTTTTTATTTTTGGGAGTTTTGCGGAGTTTGTGATGCAAGACTTTCAGCTGCTTGCAGCGGTGAGGTCATTCCCATTTTGTGGTGGAAAACTTTGCGGTGAGGAGGTTTGGTTTTTGGGCAACGCGGGGTTACAGAGGTAGCCCTGCCTTTTGTTTCCCAGCAGCTCCGGCTGTCATCTATAATTCATGGCGTTTAATGGGCGGCTGATATTTTGGGGAAATGCCATTTGCGAAAATCAATGGAACAAATAAGGCCGACGTTAATGCCGCCGCTCGGACCTGAAATCCTCACTGACGGGGAGGAAGAGGAAGGTGCTGGAAAGGCGGCCGCATAATCTGATCTGAGTCCAAATTTAAGGCTGATTAATAAATAAATAATGTGCCCCCAACAAAAAATGAATTATTCAGTCGCTCAGCCGTCAAAAAAAATCCTAATAAATGTTGGCCCACATATTGAGATGCACATTTCGGGCAGCTAATGACCTGAATCTAAATGTTGGTCTGTTGACTCAGTTGAATTTTAAGTGCGTGTGTTTTAAATGTGTGTCGGTTTCCACTCGCAGTCTGAACGTTTAGCAGTTCAACACTTCAAACCTGACCGACTGATCCAGGCACAAAAAACACACAATGTGACACAAAAAAGACACAAAAAGAAAACAAAGGGACACAAAAGGACACAACATGACCACAAACAAACAAACAAACAAACACGTAGACATATAATAAAACATGATGACTGATGATGTGCTACATTAGCACCTGGAAGCTAAATGTGTACGAGGTGTGTCAGAAAAGTTTCAGGACTGGCGTCACAGAACATATATTTCAAACCCAAACTACAAACGAGGAGTTTTCCCCTTCAGACGATCAACCAGCTCGTCTACAAAGAGATCCTGCAGCGTTTGCTTCCTTCAGAAGAGGCAGAGTTGTAGCAGGACCAGTAGTGGCTGCTTCACCATGACAACCTGCTCACAACGCCCTGAGCATCCCACAGCTCCTGGCTGAGAAGAACATCTCCGTGCTGGAGCAACCTCCCTACTCACCCCACCTGGCTCTGTGGGGTTGGTTCCTCTTCCTCAAGCTCAAGGGCTCATCAAGGGGACCTATTTAGAAGATGTGGACGACATCAAGATGGCTGAGACGACGGAGCTGAGGAGGATCCTGGAAGAATAAAGTGCATGGTGGTGTGAAGAGAAGGCTGGAGAAGGGCCTTACACTCCAGGAGGATTACTACGAAGGGGAACCTGGTAGTTTGGGTTTGAAATCTATCTTTTGTGACACCAGTCCTGGAACTTTTCTGACACACCTCGTATAAATATCCATGTAAATGTACATAGGTATTAATGTGTTTTTTAATTGTTTTTATTATATATACACATATATAATGCCACTGTATGCACATAAACTGTTTATAAATATACATATTAACTACTAGAAATAAATGTATATAGATAGAAATGTAAAAATATATAAATATATAAACATGAATGTATTTAAATAGAAATATTTAAATATGAATGTGAATAAAATATTTTAAACATAGATGTATATATGTATATATTGCTTCTGTTTTGCACTATTACAGCTTTTTTTTTTAGTTACTTTTATTTTTTTTTTTAGCTATTTTTATAGTTTTATCTTGTACATTGTGCCTTACTCTGTATTTATTGGTGCACCGACCCACCAGAACAAATTCCTCGTATTGTGTGAACTACACCTGGCAATAAACCTGTTTGTGATTCTGATATGTAAATCTTAATATATACATTTATACAAATCAAGTGACATATTCTAACATGATACAGACATCGACTCTGGATCAGGACAAACATCCTAAAATGACACAAAGCTACAGCGTACTGTCAGGACTATGCGGTCACTGTGGTGCTGTTGGCCAGGAGAGGAGAAAACCACCACATCAACCAGATATTACCCTCAACAACGACACAAACAACCATAAAAATCCAACAACAGGACATAAAAACATCCAAAAACAACAAAAACAGATCACTGAGAGACCAAAAGAGAAAGACACCGAATGATCAGGACTGTGGATCAGACTCTGGACCAGGACTCTGCCTGTTTCCATGTGTCAGCAGCCTGGTTCTGTGGAGCCGGAGGGTATTTGGCATTGGATCAGCCTCTAAGTGGTTCTGGAACCGGGCCCGGACTCAGAACCATAAACACATTAAGCAGCACACCGGCTGCCTCTCAGCCATTTCACGCTTCATGTCCACAGCTCTGCCTCAGTTTGTGTTGGAAGCTGCAGCCGGACCCCGGACTCCCCCAGAACCTCCCCCAGATCCTCCCCCATGTCCTCCCCCAACCAGCTGACTCTGCATCGGATCTCTCGGTGGAAGTTGGTCGGCAGCAGCTTGTTGAAGTGTCGTGACGTTTAATGTTAGTTTCCTCAGAGTTGGCGGCTGAAGAAACACAGAAGCTGCTGCAGGTTTCACTGAATAGTTCAGGAATCACAGACAAAGAGCAGAGGAGAGAATCACTGCAGACATCGACTCAAATCATCCATGAAAAGAGAAGAAAAGAAAGTCTGACACCTTTTCAAGTTTAAATTATTGTAAAGAAGTTTTTTTCAGCTTCTCAAGACTGAAAAAGACACAAAATGATCCTAAAATGACAAAGAACTGCCACAAAAACCCCCGAAAGGATATAAAAATGGACAACAACGCAACAAAAGGACAGACTAGACTAGAAAATGACTGAAAAAAAACACAAAAAAACACACAAAATGTCCACAAAGACAACATAAAATGACAAAATGATTTCAGAAATGCACTAAAAGGCAACAGAATGGAGCCAGAAAACCATTAATTGACACAAAATGACCAAAAAA